>NW_028270176.1:77101093-77329076 GCF_037043375.1 Chiloscyllium plagiosum
ACTTCAAACCACCTTCATCCTTGCCAGCATTCACTCGCAAACCCGAAAACCTATTTATGTCCTAACCACTCAAAACTTCCAGCAAACCGCAGCTAAAATTCGGGTTCGCAATGCGCTGCTGAATTCGTTTAAACCCTCCTGAAGAGCTTTAGAAAATTATCCACTCAGGATATTGGTACACTTCCGGGTCAGGGGAAGACCATCTTGTTTGTAGAGGTCCAACCGACTCCAGAATGAGCCCCAACTATCCAGATATCCAAATCCTTATCACCTGCACTATCCTTACAACCACGTGTTCATCTGCTCTCTCCCTATTCTTTCCCTCATTATAACGTGGCATGTGTAACCAATCAGAGAGAACAACTCTGTTTGATCTAGATCTAAAATGTCACCCTGGATCCCTGAATTTCCACCATACATCCACATCAATTTTATTACATAAGTTGTTAGTGCATATGTGAAACATGACCTCGGGCTGCTCCCCCTCCCCTTAATGATCCTGAAAACACGCTGCGAGACATCACAAACCTTGGTAACATGGAGGTATCACATCAATCATGAGCCTGCCCTGTACCCACAGAAACTGCAATCTGTCCCCCTCACCATGTAGTCCCCAATAACTATTGCGCTCCTCCCCTCTCCCCTACACTTCTGATCACAGGGACAAACACTGTGCCAGAGATCTGTACCCCATGGCTTACCCCTCGTAGGACATCCCCCCAAAAAGTAACAAATACGGTATGCTTGTTACAGATGGGCACAGCCAAAGTGGATGCCTGCACTGGCTGCCTGTTCCCTTTTCGTCTCCCGACTGTATACCATCGACCTTTTTCTTGTACCTGAAGTGTAACTGCCTCCCTATAACTCCTCTCAATTCACCTCAGACTACCCAAAGATTCAATGTTCAGCTCCAGATCCCTAAAGCTGTTGCCAGGGAGATGGAGTTGGGTGCAATTCCCATAGATTCAAATGTCAGGGACATTACAGTAAACTCTAAGCTCTCACATTCTACAGGAAGAACATTCAAATGGCCGACCATCAATTTCTAATGTTCTGAATTCACACACACACACGCACACACACACACACACACACATATATGTGTGTGTGTGTGTGTGTGTGAATTCAGAATATTTGGAATTGGTTGGTCGGCCATTTGAATGTGCTAGGAGAAAGTAAGGACTGGAGATGCTGGAGGTCAGAGCTGAAAATGTGTTGCTGGAAAAGCGCAGCAGGTCAGGCAGCATCCAAGGAACAGGAGAATCGACGTTTCGGGCATAAGCCCTTCTTCAGGAATGAGGAAGGTGTGTCCAGCAGGCTAAGATAAAAGGTAAGGAGGAGGGACTTGGGTGAGGGGCGTTGGAAATGCGATAGGTGGAGGGAGGTCAAGGTGAGGGTGATAGGCAGGAGTGTGGTGGGGGAGGAGAGGTCAGGAAGAATATTGCAGGTTAGGAAGGCGGTGCTGAGTTCGAGGGATTTGACTGAGACGAGGTGTGGGGAGGGGAACTGAGTAAACTGGAGAAACCTGAGTTCATCCCTTGTGGTTGGAGGGTTCCCAGGCAGAAGATGAGGCACTCTTCCTCCAACCGTCGTGTTGCCATGGTCTGGCGATGAAGGAGTTCAAGGACCTGCATGTCCTTGGTGGAGTGGGAGGGGGAGTTAAAGTGTTGGGCTACGGGTGGTTGGGTTGGTTGTTCCGGGTGTCCCAGATGTGTTCTCTGAAACCTTCCGCAAGTAAGTGGCCTGTCTCCCCAATATAGAGGAGGCCACATAGGGTGTAGCGGATGCAATAGATGAATAGTGTGGAGGTGCACGTGAATTTGGATATGGAAGTGTCCCTTTGGGCCTTGGAGGGAAGTAAGGGGGGAGGTGTGGGCGCAAGTTTTGCATTTCTTGCGGTTGCAGGGGAAGGTGCCGGGAGTGGAGGTTGGGTTGGTGTGGGTTGTGGACCTGACGAGGGAGTCTTAGAGGGAGTGGTCTTTTCGGATCGCTGTTAGGGGATGGGAGGGAAATATATCCCTGGTGGTGGGGTCCGTTTGGAGGTGGCGGAAATGACGACGGATGAAACGTTGTACATGGAGGTTGGTGGGGTGGTAGGTGAGGACCAGTGGGGTTCTGTCCTGGTGGCGGTTGGAGGGGCGGGGCGCAAGGGCGGAGGAGCGGGAAGTGGAAGAGATGCGGTGGAGGGCACCATCGACTACGTCTGGCTGGAAATTGCGGTCCTTGAAGAAGAAGGCCATCTGGGTTGTATGGTTTTGGAACTGGTCCTCCTGGGAGCAGATGCGGCGGAGATGAAGGAATTGGGAATATGGGATGGCGTTATTACAGGGGGCAGGGTGGGAGTCGGTCGGTTTAGAGTAAATGTCCGTGGCGATTCGGTCACCCGAGATAGAAATGGAAAGGTCTAGGAAGGGGAGGGAGGAGTCTGAGACGGTCCAGGTGAATTTGAGATTGGGGTGGAAGGTGTTGGTAAAGTGGAAGAACTGTTCAACCTCCTCGTGGGAGCACGAGGCAGCTCCGATATAAAGTGGATGAACCGTTCAACCTCCTTGTAAAGTGGTTGAACTGTTCAGCCTCCTCGTCGAATGTTCTTCCCGTCGAATGTGCGAGCTATATGTATATACATATATGTATGTACACATATGTATAAATGTGTGTGGGCGTGCATGTATGTGTTTGTATACATATATATTTAAAAGTTGCAAAAGAACATTGAGTAAAACAGCATTTATTCAAAAAAATATCTGATTTTGTGGAGTGTTCTGTCCTTGGAAAATACCTCAGTTACTTAAGACCAGCCATAAAGATTCCCTGAGTGAATATCCATCACTCACGAGAGATACAGAGGTGATTTTTGAAGTCGATGACGTTTGACATGTCGCTGATCCTGCGCTGTGTTAAATTCTGGAAAGGACGTTTAGCTCGTATCATATTACTAATTTTGCTGCAAACTCGCACAGTCCATTAAAGCAATCCAAAAGTTAATAGGTTTATCTCATTGGACATTTTGCCTGTTATCAGAAAAACTGGAATAGAAATGACAAAGCTGTTTTAAGTACTGCTATGAAGATTACAGAATTCAAACAGGAATTATTTTCGTGTCTTGTCACTAGATATGGTTGCGGGAGATGAGTGAGCATCAAATGGACTCACTCCCTTCTCTGTGATTGCAGCCAAATTTTCTAATGCAACAGATGAAAGAACAAAGGTGCAACACATCGGCAGGTCAGTTCCAACTCACGATAGTATAGTTTCACTTTGATTCTCGCCATCTCCTAAAGTATTAGCTGAATGGGGAGATCAGGATCCTGAAGGTATGCTGAGACATTGCGCGAATTATTCCCACACTGTTGGCATCACTTTATGTCATAAATCAGTTATGCAGCAGACTGTGCTAACCGGCTTCCCTTTAATGCTGAGCTATCACAAACAGCTCAGTTCTTTTACAATTTATAGAAGTTCACGTAGAACAAGCTGCTAAAGCTTTCCTCACAATCAGCTCATTCTACACTTAGTCGTGCTCAGTTGCAGGTGTTATGAGGCTTCTTTCCAGTTAACGTTAAGCAATTAGAGAGTGTGCACGTAACGTGTACCCATTCTGGCCGCCCAGACTCCCTGTCCCGGTGAAATTCACTCCTTGTGTGTCTGCACGCATCTTTACAAATATTTTAGAATCAGCTTCCGAATAATTTTTCCTGAGAAAAAGTAAGCATTTTCGAATTCAATAGCTGTAGAAAGAAAAAGAATGCGAGCTCCAAACTTCTCTTTATCATTCATCGCTGGTTTTCAAGTTCTATACTCTAGATATAGATCCATCCGAATGAGGGAATTTCCCTCCTGTTTACTCTCACCAAATTCACATCGCCTAGAAACCTTCCATACGGACACAACTCAGTTTACCTGGTGTCACGCCACATGATCTATTCGTCTTTTCCACCATCCCATGATACCCCGCTTTGTCTTTTCAAATGGCATTATCCCCCACTACATCGTTGGCTTCCTTTCCATTTTTCTGTTTCCATGTAAACGCTGTCCATTCTTCCTGACGTCTTTTCATTCCAGTCATCGCCATCCATCTCTTTTATCATCTCTTTATGTCCCAGTATAGTCCATGTTGAGAAAGGATGCTGGGGCCAAAACAACACATGAAAACCCGCTGTAATGCTGTATACTACAATTACCAATGTAGGGAAAATGGGAGCTAGTTCAGTCAAAAGTGAATCCGTTGGTTGTTGTACAATGGATCAATCACTGATTGGGTCGTGACTGTTTTTCCTCACTTTTCTCGCCTGTCTGAACATGTGCTAAAGCAACACAATGAGGGAACATGGAATGCCTACAGTTCAGAAATTACCTATTCGATACAACAAATGCACACCAATCCTCCTGGGATTAACCCCTCACAGAACAATTCCTTACCCCTTTTCTCTTCATTTGCTCCTGAATAAGGCAACTTACTGACAGTCGACCCAGTTGTCGGCAAATCATATCTCTGGCGCTGTGAGGCAGCAGTGATAACCATTGAGCCACCTTGCGGCCCTGCACAATAATGCAAGGCACATTCGGACGCGTTTGAAATGTCAAAGACGCTCGACTTGTGTTGTTGCCCTTATCAGGAACAATAAATCCAGATTCCCTGACCAAGAAATTAACCCAAACCACAGCGGTGAAAGCGCTTTATGGTAACCACTAGTCAACCAGGAAGGACGGCATGTGCAATTGCATCTTCTCGAAACAGCATAGTTTCTTTTCCTGCGATGAGAAATTCATTCCAAAAAAGAGTGTTTGTGACACCGTGCTTTTAGAGCACAGAATAATACATTATGTCAGTGCCAGTCATCAAACATCCAAATATTCTAGTTTCCAATTTCCACTCATTGGCCCACAGCCAGACGTCTGAAGTGTTCATCTGAACGAGACTTTCCCTGCAAAGTTTTAATCTCCAATGAACCAGTGAATGAGTCTGAAGTCAGATACCGTCAAATTTGTTCATGAACTGCGGGAGAACTGAACCTCATTATGACCCATAGAGGGAACTATACAGACACACCTTTTGAAAGTGTCAAAGGCCTCAGGAGAGCCCAACTTCCATAAAATGAGGAATTGACCCGTTTGGCACTTCTTTCTTCATGACTCGCTTTAAAACCGATTCTGTTTACATAAGCAGAGGGGTAAACAGGCGGGAGTCTATCCCTCAAGGACTGTCCCAATCGGAAATAATTGGTACCTGCTAAACGTTGACTTCTCCAAATCTGAGGCAGCCTGGCGAGCTGTGGTCTTCCAACTTTCTGCCTGTTTAAATGGATTCCAGCAGATTCCTGTCTCTACATAAGGAACAGAAGCATTCAATCGCATCCCTGTACTTTTTCGTCCCCCATTGTTTCACCGTTACTTTTCTGCTTTTCATGAATCACGTTGTTCTTCCTGCCAAACGAAGGCATTCTTCGCATCAGAAGCTTGTCATCCTCATGTTCCTCGAAGGGAAAACATGTATGTGGACTTCCAAACTGAAACAAATGGGGCGTGGGGCGGGGGCGGGGAGGTGGGGGGTGGGGGGGGGGGGGGGGGTTCTGTCTATAAAATGACTTCCAGATATTCCTTCAAAAATAATACTAACAACACGGAGAACGCACCTTCGGATGCTTGCAACAAAATTTAGCAAGGCTGTAGTGTGAACCGAGGTTACAACCCCAGGCTCGAACCACTAAGCTATGGCAGCACTAACATATGAAGCGTTTTGAGACTGACAAAAGATGATGACCTCTAGCAGAAAATCTTCGGTCATCTCAGTTTTGTGATACAAGCTTCGTTTTGTGTGACAAAATACGACTTGAAACCCACTTCTTTGATCACTTGTTTGTTATAACACTTTGTCAGCTTCCCAATATCTCATAATGTGACAGGGATCAACATTTGTTTAAACTCCCACAAAGTAAAAGCTTTGAAGCTTATTTTATGTAAAAGGCACGATGTAGTATTGATACCAGCTTATTACCCTTGATTTCAGCATGTATTGCAGTTTTTCTTAATCACTTGGTGAGTATTTCCTTTCCTTTTGCCTGGTGCGATTTACGTTGCCACAGGAATTCGTAATTTATGGCCTTGGTAGGTGACTTTTAGGCACCAAACTTGAAACAGTTCAAATCGAACATGCTCCGGAGGTTGGAATTCGATGGAATGCAGAATATCTGAGAGTGCACTTTAAAACATAATCTTGGGTGTCGTGTCCGCTGGCTGGGTTGGAATACTATTGACCAGCTCTATTTGCTCTTGAGTGGGCTGGAGGACATGACAGTGATAGTTAGAGGGAAGACAGTCAAGAGATTTGTAGAAAATGATGAAAAATTTGAAATGTTGCCACCCGGTGATGGGTGAGCAACCCGTGTTGTGAGTACTCCCACATGCTGGAGAGGTATTGGAAGACCTCAGGATTACATCATTGGGTGAATAACCTGCAACTCCTTCCCTTCCACCATGTGGGAGCCCTTGTGGAAAGATAAAGCTGCGAAGGCCGCAGTGCACGTTTGGGAAAATGGGCGTTCGTAAAATGCCATTCAGATAATGCTCAATGAAACTGTGAACAGAACGCAAATACACCTTTGAATAGAAGCAGTGGGAGTTAGACCATAGAACATAGAACATTACAGCGCAGTACAGTCCCTTTGGCCCTCGATGTTGCGCCAACCTGTCATCCCAATCTGAAGTCCATCTAACCTACACTATTCCATGTACGTCCATATGTTTGTCCAATGACGACTTAAATGTACTTACTGTTGGCGAATCTACTACCGTTGCAGGCAAAGCATTCCATACCCTTACTACTCTCTGAGTAAAGAAACTATCTCTGACATCTGTCCTATATCTATCACCCCTCAATTTAATTCTATGCCCCCTCGTGCTCGCCGTCACCATTCTTGGGAGAAGGCTCTCCCTGTCCACCCTATCTAAACCCTCTGATTATATTATATGTCTCTATTAAGTCACCTCTCAACCTTCTTCTCTCTGACGAAAACAACCACAAGTCCCTCACCCTTTCCTCGTAAGACCTTCCCTTCATACCATGCAACATACGAGTAAATCTCCTCTGCACCTTTTCCAAAGCTTCATCATCCTTCTTATAATGTTGTGACCAGAACTGTATACA
The DNA here is from genome assembly GCF_037043375.1 of Chiloscyllium plagiosum. NCBI lineage: Eukaryota > Metazoa > Chordata > Chondrichthyes > Orectolobiformes > Hemiscylliidae > Chiloscyllium > Chiloscyllium plagiosum. The sequence continues at coordinate 77,108,238 of NW_028270176.1, forward strand.
ATAGTCCAAGTGCGGCCGCATTAGAGTTTTGTCCAAACCTCATGGTAGCCTAACCTCATGGTTCCAGAACTCGATCCCTCAATTAATAAAAGCTAAAACACTATCTGCCTTCTTAACAAACTTGTCAACCTGGGTGGCAAATTTCAAGGATCTCTCTACCTGAACACCGAGATCTCTCTGCTCACCTACACTACCAAGAAACTTACCATTAGCACAATACTTTGCATTCCGGTTGTTCCGATCAAAAGGAATCACCTCTCACTTGTCCGCATTAAACTCCATTTGCCACCTCTCAGCCCAGCTCGGTAGCTTATCTATGTCTCTCTGTAAACTACAACATCCTTCATCACTATCCACAACTCCACCGACCTTAGTGTCGTCTGCAAATCTACTAACCCACCCTTCTACGCCCTCAATCAGGTCGTTTATAAAATATAACGAACAGCAGTGGACCCAACACCGACCCTGGCGGTATACCACTGGCAATTGGACTTCAGGATGAACATTTCCCATCAACCACCACCCTCTGTCTTCTTTCAGCAAGCCAATAACTGATACAAACTGCTACTTCTCCCAAAATCCCATTCCTCCGCATTTTGTGCAATAGCCGACTGCGGGGAACCCTATCGAACGCCTTGCTGAAATCCATATACACAACATCAACCGGTTTACTCTAATCGACCTGCTTGGTCACCTTCTCAAAGAAATCAGTTAGGTTTGTGAGGCACGACCTACCCTTCACAAAACCGTGCTGATTATCCCTGAACAAATGATTCCTTTCCAGATGGTTATAAATCCTATCTCTTATAACCTTTTCCAACAATTTACCAACAACTGAAGTGAGGCTCACTGATCTAAAATTAACAGGATTGTCCCTACTCCCCTTCTTGAACATGGGAACTATATTTGCTATCCTCAGGACTCATGGCACTATTCCTGTAGACAATGACGATTTAAAGTTCAATGCCAAATCCTCGGCAATCTCCCCCCAGCTTCCCAGAAGATCCTAGGATAAAGCTCATCCAGCCCAGGGGGCTTATCTATTTTCACACTCTGCAGGATTTCTAATACCTCCTCCTTGTGAACCTCAATCCCACCTAGTGTAGTAGCCTGTATCTCAGTAATCCCCTCGACATCATTGTCGTTTTCTAGACTGAATACTGTTGAAAAGTATTTATTTAGTGCTTCCCCCATCTCCTCTGACTCCACACACAACTTTGCACTGCTATTGCTGATTGGCCAAAATCTTACTCTCGTCATTCATTTATTCCTTAAATACCTATAGAAAGCCTCAGTGTTTACCCTGATCCTATCCACCAAAAACTTCTCATGTCTCCACCTGACTCATCTGAGCTCTCTCTTTCGGTCTTTCCTGGCTACATTGTAACCCTCAAGCGCCCTAACTGAGCCTTCGCCTCTCATCCTAACATAAGCCTTCTTCTTCCTCTTGACCAGACAGTCTACTTCCTTCGGAAAACACGGCTCCCGCTCTGGACAGCTTTCCCTCTGCCTGACAGGTACATACTTATCTCGGAAACACAGTAGTGTTTCCTTGAATAAGCTCCACATTTCTGATGTGCCTATCCACTGCAGTTTCCTTCTCCATCCACTGCTTCCTAAATCTGGCCGAATCGCATCATAATTGCCTTTCCCCCAGCTGTAACTCTTGCCCAGTGGTATACACCTATCTATTTCTATGTCAAAAGTAAACATAACAGAATTGTGATCGCGCTCACCAAAGTGCTCACCTACCTCCAAGTCTAACAACTGGCCGAGCTCATTACCCAGTACCAAATCTAATGTAGCCTCGCCCCTGTTGGCCTGTCTACATACTGTGTGAAAAAGCCCTCCTGCACACATTGGACAAAAACTGACCCATCTATAGTACTCGCACTATAGTGTTCCCAGTCAATATTTGGAAATTTGAAATCCCCCGTAACAACTACCCTGTCATTCTCACTGCTATCGAGAATCATCTTTGCTATCCTTTCCTCTACATCTCTGGAACTATTCGGACGCCTATCGAAAACTACCAACAGGGTGACATCTCATTTCCGGTTTCTAACTTCAGCCCATGTTACGTCAGTTGACGAGTCCCCAAACATCTTTTCTGCAACTGTAATACTGTGTTTGACCAACACTGCCACAGGTCCCCCCTCTTTTACCTTCTTCTCTGTTCTTACTGAAACATCTAAATCCTGGAATCTGCAGCAACCATTCATGTCCCTGTTCTATTCATGTCTACGAAATTGCCACAACACCGAATTCCCAGGTACCAACCAATCCTGTAAGGTCACCGACCTTACTCCAGATGCTCCTAGCGTTGAAGTAGACATACTCCAAACCAACGTCTTGCTTACCGGTGCAATCTTGCGACCCTAAGACTTGTTTTGGACCTCTCTACTCTCAAACTTTTCGATACTTGAACTACAACTTTGGTTCCCATCCCTCTGCTGGATTAGTTTAAACACACCCCAATAGTCTTAGCGAATTGCCCCCCAGGATATTGGTACCCCTCTGGTTCAGATGAAGACCATCCTGCTTGTACATGTCCCACCTACCCCAGAAAGATCCCTAATTATCCAAGAATCCAAAACCCTCCCTTCTGCACCATCCCTGTAGCCACGTGTTCAACTCCACTCTCTCCCTATTCCTTGCATCACGAGCACAACAACAGGGAGGGAATTTGAAAGGACGAATGGAAGTGCATTATGACCATGATTTCCAAACGAATGGATTAGAGTTTGAGCTGCAGAAGAGCAGAGACGTGGAAGAGTTAATTATGTTAATGAAGTGCAAGTTGGCTGACATGGTGATGTTGGGGATATGTGGTTAAAAACACATCAGGAAGTGAAGTATGTCACCATGGTTATGACGTGCCTGTTCAGACTCAGACAATTACCAGGGACTTGGACTCTCCTAGGACTTGGTCGATGATGCCTTCCAGCTCATCTCATCCACTTCCCTCAACTCCGCTCCCAAAACTCATCCCTCCAACTGAGACGAGGACGGAACTCCCTTCTACATCACTTTAAAATCCAGCACCCTCTGTAGACATCATGTCATCTTCCGGCATTTCCGTCAGCTGCAAATGAAACCCACTAACGAAGATGTGTTTCCCTCCCCACCCCTACCCACTTTCTGTAAATATCATTCCCTCTTCGACTTCCTGGTGGTGCACGCCCCCACCAAACACCGTCCCATCCGCTCCCAGCAAACTTCTCATTCCAACACGGGATTTGCAAAACATCCATCCACACCTCCGCCCTCAACTCTGTTCAAGGCCCCAAAGAACCCTTCCATGTCCATCAGAGTTTCACCTGCATTTCCATGCATGTCATTTACTGTATCCATTGTTCCCTTTGCAGTCTCCTCGACACTGAGGAGATCGGATGCCTAATTACAGACCACTTCGGAAAACTTCTCTGGGACACCCGCACCAAACAAGACCACTGGCCCCTGGCCGAACATGTCAACTCTCCCTCCCACACAGCCAAGTTCATTCAGGTCCAGGGTTTCTGCCGCTCTCATGAACTGTCCTGTCTGTCCATCTTCCTTCCCACCTATCTGCTCTACCCTGCGCTGCGACCTATAATCATTACCCCACCTCCATCCTCCTATCACACTCTCAGCTACTTTGTCCCAGCCACACACGCTCCCATTTGTCTCTCTACCCGCTCGCTTCATAAGCCTCTTTTCTGATGAAGGCTCGTGCCCGAAACGTCGATTGTCTTGCTCATTGGATGCTGCCTGCCCTGCTGTGTTCTTCCAATAACACACTTCCAACTCAGTGGCGAGGCAGTGGATTTTGAGTTAGGGACAGAAGTCAGATGCCTCAGTTTTGCAATTATTCAATTGTAAGAAATGTCTGCTCCATCAGGACTGGATATCAGACAAGTCAAGACGGTGTTTGACCTGGAGGGAACAGGGAGGTGATCGTGTTCATATCCACCTGCTGACCCGCTCGTCTCTGTGGTGGAGGCTGTGTGCATGAAAGATTCTGACAAAATTCTCTTCAAATTCTTCGTGTCGAAAATCCCTTACCTTCAGACCTTATCTTCACACAGAATCTAGAGTCTTGTGAAAGACGGTTTCACACTTTCATTTTTGAGTACCATCAGTTTCGCAGGATTTTAGAAGGGGAAGATTTACAAACCAACCTCTCCACCATAATCTGATGAGGCTGCGCAGTTTATCCCGAATACAAATTGATCAGATTTCGAACATGAAATGAAAAAGCTCTGGTTGCAGTAGGAAATAAATCGTTCACTTATTGTGTGTGTGGACGAGGCTTCTCCCTGTCATCAGACCTTACACACCTCAATTGTAAACATACTGAGGAAAGACTGGGGAAACGTGGGGATCCACTCCCTGTCTGAGCTGAATTCCCGTGGAAGCAATGATACCAGGAACAAGCCATTCATCTGCTCAGAGTGTGGGAAGGAATTTACTCTGTCTCTGACCTGCTGCGACACCTACTCGTTCAAAATGATGAGAAACTATTTCAATGTCTGAACTGCGGAAAATGCTTTAAAACGTCCAGCGATTGGAGAACCGAACACCTCGCTCATACTAATGAGGAACCTTTTATCTCTCCGAATTTTGGAAAATGTTATCAACCCTCTATGTGCTTCATCTTTGAGAAATATGCTCACATAAATAAGAGTCCATTAAGAATCATAGAGACCTGACTTGTGATCCACGTGCTCACCCGGAGGAGAGACATCTCCAGTTCCAAATCTGTGGGACGTGCTGTAACGTCCGAGCGACCGGATGGCTCATCACCTTTCACACAGTATTAACAGGTCTTTCTAAATGCCCTGACTGCGGGAAGTGCTGCACTCTTTCATGAATACTAACGTGTCATCAACGTGTTCACACTGAAGATAGACATTAATCACAATAAACGTTCCTGGGGACAGTATATCATGAACGTCTTCACATTGAGGGGAGACCTTTCAAACATGTAGTCTGTGGGATGTGCTCTCTAGTCTCTGTAGAACTGATGTCCCATCGATATTTTCGAATTGTGAGAGACGTTTCAAGTGTATTTATTCCAGGAATAGGTTCAAGCAATCATCTAAACTCTCAGTACACCATCTGTTTTGCAGTTGTCAGCAAGCATTTACCTGCTCCATGTGAGAAAAACAGTTAGGTCACTCATCGAACCTGCTGAAAGAGTAGAGGGATCCCACTGAGGGATAGAATTCACTCACTCATCGACCCTAAAGAGACAGCGTAGAGTTTACATATCTCAACACCGATTGAACTTTGATCTTCTCATTCAGGTCTGAAAGCAAAGTTTTAATATTCTAGATAACAATCAAATCAGCTTTGTGTTAAACACAGTATCGAAGGTCATTGGAAGGATGGGATTATAGAGTACGTGAAGCATCAGCACAGGCTGTCAAGGAGAAATCACATTTGACAAATATATTAGAATTTTTGAGGAGGTAATGAGCAAGCGAGACGAAGTCAAGCCTGTGGAGGTGACCGGCTTGAATTTCCATAGACATATGTCAAGGTGCAGTACGGCAAACTGCTAAATAAGAGGCCATGGATTGAGGCTTGGATGACTGGCAGAAGGCAGACAGTTGGGTAAAGAGGTCTCTTCCAGGATGGCAGCCCGTGACTAGTGGAGTTCAAATGAGTCAGGGTTTGCACCACAGCTATTCACATTATGTATGAATGGTCCATTCAAAGGAACTGAGGGTGTTGTTGCTCCATTTGAAGAAGACACAATGATAGGTGGAAGGCCAGATCTTATTGATGAAGCGGGCATGCTGCAGAATGACTTGAACGGAGTGAGTGCTTCGAAAAACGTTGTAGTTGCCATACTTTGTGGAAAATATGAGGTCATATGTTTGGTGGAAAGAGTAGAGGCATAGACAATTTTCTGAAAGCAGAAAGAATTCCAAGTTCAATTTTCTCTTATGTTTAGCATGCAATTTCAGTTGGTGTTTAGGAAGGCAAATACAATGTCGGCGTTCAGTTCAAGCAAATTAAAAAGCACGGGCAGAGGTTTAGGCCTCAGTCAATAGGAGGCTCTGGACCATTGCATTTGGAACATTGAGAGTAGGTTTTGGCCCCATATCTAAGTGATGGTATGTTTTGAGTGGTGGATAGGAGTTTTATAATGGCTGACTCAGTGGTGAGTACTAATGTCTTGCAGCCTCCGCGATGTTTGTTCAATATCTACTTTGGACGAATGTGAATTTGGAGTTGGCACATCCTGTCCGTTTCAGCCTGCGTTTCCTCCCCAGACTAAAGATGTATGGCTGACGTTCTTTCGTCATGGGAAATTTAGAGTTACAGGAATTGGGTAGAGGTGTGAGTTGGGTGCGATTCCCTTCGCATGATTCGTGGGGGTTTCTTGGTCCAATGTCCGGTTTGCACATTTTAGGTATTCCGTTAGAACAACGTTGATCGCAGGGATTTAGGCCTTGTCATAAGTTTTTTTTTTAACGGAGGTGACACCTTCTTTATAAATACATGGTTTTAAGTGAACGTCTTGAACGATTTAATGAGTGGAGGGACATATTTGCGGAGGACATCATGAAGGTCAATGGAGAATATTAAATAGCCTCAGATAATTAAGTTAAGTATAATCTAAAGAGATTCTGCAAGTACATTAAGAAATTGAGACCAAATAGGACCACTTTAAGATGAAAAAGCTCACCTATGTCTTGATCCTCAGCAGATGGAGAAACATATAATGTTCATTTCGCGTCAGTTTACACTGTGGAGAACGAAATGGCTGGTACACCTAAATACTGATGTTTTGAAAGTAGTTCACATTGAAAAGGGGAAGTGCTGGAGGACCTGAAAAATATAAAGTTGGATATTTCTCTGGGATCTGATCTCCTGTATCCAGGAAACTTGTGGGAAGTTAGGGAATGAAACTGTTGGGCTCTTCGTAGAAATATTTTTATCATGTATTATTACGAGTGAGGCGCCAAATGACTGGGGGATGGCTAATGTTGTGCCTTGGTTTAGAAAGGAATTCATGGAGAAGTCTGGGATCGATAGACCTGTGTGTCTGGTTATGGTCGTGGGTAAGTTGTTGAATGCAATTCTAAACGATAGGATTTATTTGAATTTTTAGATACAAGGAATGAATCGGGATAATCAGCATGGTTTCGCACAAAATTGATTGAGTTTTTTGAGGGCGTAACCAAGAAGATCAATGAGGACATAGTGGTAGAGTTTGCTCACTTGGGCTTTAATAAAAGCTTTTACACTGTTCCACATGGTTGACTAATTCATAAAGTTAAATCGCATAAGTTAAATGTAAGGATTCCAATTCGATATAAAATTAGTTCGATAGCAGGATGCTGAGAATGGTGGTGGAAGGTAGCTGAGCGCACATTCATTTTATTTTTCATTTAAATAAATGATGTAGGTGGGAAGATAGAAAGCATGGTAAGTAAGTTTGCAAAATTGGTAGTAGAATGGACAATAATAAGGTTCTGGAAGGTTGTGAAGCGATTTTCTCGTCAGGTCAGTTTCTCTCTGGCCTCGAGTTTAAAAAGCGTGTGGGGGAGGAGTTGTGAAGGGCCATTCGTCCATCGTGAAGCGTACGTTATCAGGCATCCATCTAGTCTCGTCCCAGTTTGCAGCAATGAGATTGTCTATGTGATCTGACATAACAATGGTACTGAACGTTGACCTGGTCACACTGTTGTAACCCCTCTGAGTAACGTATTCTCATGTTCAAATACAGAGGTAGTCACGCAGGCACATTACCCGAGAGTGATAGAGTCCTCAGGATTATACCCATTCCATGTGCTTTACGTCTACAAGTATCTCCGGAGAAAGGCGGCTTTAAGTGGAATAGAACATAGAACAATACAGCACAGAACAGGCCCGTCGGCCCACGATGTTGTGCTGAACATTTGACCTAGCTTAAGCACCCATCCATGTACCTATCCAATTGCCGCTTAAAGGTCACCAAAGATTCTGACTCTACCACTCCCACAGGCAGTGCATTCCATGCCCCCACCACTCTCTGGGTAAAGAACCCACCCCTGACATCTCCCCCCATACCTTCCACCCTTCACCTTAAATTTATGTCCCCTTGTAACACTCTGTTGTACCCGGGGAAAAAGCTTCTGACTGTCTACTCTATCTATTCCTCTGATCATCTTATAAACCTCTATCTAGTCACCCCTCATCCTCCGCCGTCCCAACGAGAAAAGGCCTAGCACTCTCAACCTATCCTTGTACGACCTATTCTCTATTCCAGGCAACATCCTGGTAAATCTTTTCTGCACCCTCTCCAAAGCTTCCACATCTTTCCTAAAGTGAGGCGACCAGAACTGCACACAGTACTCCAAATGTGGCCTAACCTAAGCCCTGTACAGTTGCAACATCACTTCACGACTCTTGAATTCAATCCCTCTGTTAATGAACGCTAATACACCATAGGCCTTCTTACAAGCTCTATCCACCTGATTGGCAAGGCACTTCGCCAGAAAATGTGCACCGTTGCTTTGAGCCGCGATATGAAATGGATACTGAGCTGAAATGGTCCCAAACGCTTCTCATGTGAAACTTTCAATAACACAAATCGCACCACAACAAGCCCTCTGGCTCCTGGGACCTGACAGGCTAGCGCCCAGCAGACATTCCTCCCTAAAAACAACGGACACACGGCAAAATCTAAACACTTTTATGTCTCGTCTTGTTCTTTTTCTCTCGCTGTCACACCTCTAGCTTCCTCTGAACGTCTAGTCCCAATGTCAATGAGCTGTTTGATATAAACACAGGCACATCGAGAAAGTAATCTTTATTTCAAAAGCTGAGCCAGAGAATGTGAGCTGCAAGGGTTTGCTCTCTGCTGGGTAACGAAACATCTCGTTGTCCTCATTATCATATAGACTGATTCCACAAATATGCAACGCAACAGTTATTCCCAATTGAAATGTCCCAATGAATACCATGGCTGACAGAAAGATCAGGGGAGAGTAGCTTCGACCACTTTCTCGCCGAGGGACATTTTGTAAAGAATGTCCTGTTACTTGACAAAATGACCTCCTCGAAGCTGGCCATGGAAGTGTATAGCGCAATAATATCCTTTGGCCCATATGTCTGCACCAGTCCAACACAATCCCCTCCATTGTTCTTATCTCATTTGGCGTCAATTGGTTCAGAGGGGCAAATATATTCAGTCATGGAAGTGTACAACTAAATGGGTCTTACCTGCTCTGGAGTTTTCTGTCTTTTCCATCCTGACAGGCAGTTAGTTGCAGATTCCTAACGTTCCTTATTTGAGTTTTACGCATTTCACTTAATCCTGCGATTTGAACTTCAAACAAGAAAGCAGAGAACAAGCATTCTTCAAGTTCACTCGCGGCTTTCAATCACAGTCAGCAAAATGCTTAACGGAATGAGGAATCCACATTGCATTTAACGCCCATCGCCTAAACTACATGGCCACATCTGCAGAAGCGTGCTACTAAACTGGTTTCAAGTACTCCCCCCCCTGTGGAGCTGAGGGACAGGCAATCATTGTTCGGTTTGTTTGAATTCAATCACCACAGTTTCAACAGGGTTAAATGTCAGGACATGTTTGGTCTGTGTAATCAATCTCGATGGTTGAAATGGTCATTCAGTTAAAAAGAAAAGTAGAGATTGCAGGAGAAACTATACAGATCTGGCAGCATCTGGGGAGAGACAAATAGAGACAACGACTTAGAACTTCTTCAGGAGTTTCTCCGAACTCTGTTTTCTCCGACAGGTACTGGCAAACCTGCCGAGTTCCTTCATCAGTTTCTGTTTTTGTTTTAGATTCCGAATGTCCACAACTAGCCAGTTAACAATACAGTAACGCATTTGTGGTTCCTCACTGGATTTGGTTTCCGTTTGGGTGCATATCCCTGACCCTATTAAAAACCAGAAAGTGCACAGCAAAGGAGTCGGATGGATAAGAACACCGGCCGCTCCATGCGTGTGTACACTTTCTCGGTTAACAGCCAAACGAGAGGACTAATTGCTCCACAGAAACTTGGTAGTCCCTTGTAGCAGGCCCCTTGCAGGGTCTCCTAAAGCAGATTGTCAGTGAATTCAAGCTTTCGCCTGCCCTTGGCAGAATGAAAAGTGTCCTCAATTGGTTAAAGTTTCCAAAATGAATCCTGGGGCATTCATTGTGGACAATAGGAACAGTCTGATCTCATGCTTTGCAAACACATACATGTCACCGGGAAACAGCTCTCCTAAAACGGGGAACTTCTCCTTTTGAGCCTTCTGAGTAACATTTTCCTGACCTTGGTAAAAACTCAAAACTGTGCGGACAAAAAGAAAAGATGGTCTGAGAACAGCTGTCGCTCTGTTCCTGGGTCGTAGGAGAACAGCAACCTGTCAGTGAAGTGCCGAACGCACTGACTAATATCGTCAGAGAGACTAATGAGCCAACGGCTTCAATGACCCCCGAATGCAAGCTGCAGCCTGCCCCTCCCATATTGACAATCATCCTTAATTAGCATTTTTCCTAAATAAATCCAGGGAAATTGACGGTGAAGACATGGGAATAGTCTGATCCCACCCTCTATAGACGCACCCATGACACCGGAATCAGTTATCCTCCAACCGGGATTGTCTCACTTCCAGCCTTTCAGTGTCCTATCTGTTCCTGCGTTTTCGAATTGCCCTGGAGCTGAGATGAGATTTGACATCCTAACGTACAGGAACGAGAATCCTTCACCATCATTGATCATTTCATGTCCGGAGAACATCAGAGTCAAAGTACCGGCGTCCGAAAGAACGGAAAGATTTCTAAACTATCTCTGCCCAGATTCCGAAAGCTCGAGTCTGGGATTTCTGTTTTTCTTGTTGACAGTTTTCCCACTTGACAAACGGCAACATTTTCCCAGAATCTTTTCACAATCTTCTGCTTTGCACCATGTACAGCGATTCACGACCCTGGGAATATTTTGTTTGGAGCAAAGAAGATTAATGTGAAATTTCTTGGGGACGTTGATAATGATGTGGGAGAAAGAGCTGTGGATGGGCGGATTAATGGTCAGGAGGAACTGCTGCCTCTGACCAGGGTAATTGACCAGAGAACGAGGAGTGAAGACGTTTAATGGAAAAAGACGACTTGTTTCAAATAAACTCAGTGAAACCTACATATATCCCATGCGTTTTTTTATCATCTGTGGATAGAGAAATAGGTCCGTTTTGAGTCAGGTCCGTTTTTTGTTCAGAACGCAAGTTTCCTGCATGTCAAGAAATGAGTAGACCTGAGAACACATCGAGTTGTTTCGGCGGGTTTTCTGGAGTTGCAGCGATAACTCTTCCAACAAGAAAACATTTAAAATCAACTGTGAGGGAAACATGCTCGGTATTGATGAGAGATAGAATGAATATGAAGGATCCATTTTCATGAGCAGAGAGATAAATAACACGGCAATGTTCGAGGAATAAAGATGCACTTTTATCGCGCTTTTCAGCTCCATATTAATCACAGGCACTGAAGCACCTTTGAAGCAGATGTGTCATTGTCAATAATAATGTGCTCATCAGGGCAGTTTGTTCAAACAGAGGTCAAAAAAGAAAACTCAGAACTGGCACTGGAAAGGCCAGTGAGATTATGTTTTACTTTAAAAGTTTGTCCTGCTCTTGTTTATATCCAGAATTGTGCAGGACCAGTGATCCCAATCTCAGGGGAAGGCGTTACCCTCTTAAGAAACAAATGAGGAGGATGTTCTCACATTCAGTGTGTAGCAAGTATGTAGAAGTAATCACAGCCAAGGCCTGTCAAGACTGGGTATGTTCAAGGCTTCAATTATCTCTCTGTTAATAGCATGGAGCAAGTGGCAGTGTGAAATGTGTCCAAATTTGCTGACAATACACACTCGTGGGAGCGCATAAGATCATGGCAATATGCATAGGCATATAGATAGGTTGGGTGAGTGGGGACAGACTATTCAGGTGCAGTTTCATGTCCGGATTATGAGGTCATGCACTTTGGTCGGAAGAGTCAAAAGACAGATTACTATTAAAATCGAGAGAAAGTAGAAGAAACATGTGACGCATAAGGATATTATACACGGCACAAAGTTTAGTATCATATTCTTTCCCTGACAAAAAGGATGGCTTCCTTTCCGAATGCTGACAATGAAAAAGATTGTTTCCCAGGAAAGAAAAATAATTGAAACTAATAGCCGAATCGAAAATTTAGAAAATACTTGGATCGTTCCAATGGATGACGTTGATGTTTATGGCTCGCTAACATTTGTTTACAATGGGGCTGGGAGTGGGAGTTAGGGGACCTGGGGAGGGGAAGTCAGATTACCCATGATTACTGTCATCCTTCATCTGTCTACGTCATTTTGTACGTTTTATTTCGCATTTTGGTCCCTGTGAGTGCCCTTGTAAACTGTACCCGCTGGTGACTTATTTCCCTGGTTGTTCTTCATCACGACTCGAAAGAATTCAAAATTCTTTTCTCCTTGATTTCGGTGATCTCTAATCAAATGTCACCAATACCTGGATACTTTCCACGTCGGTCTGCCTTCTTGCAATATCAGTTGATCCGTCACTGAGTTACTGTTTCACAAATCAAGAACAAATCAAACAGCACCAATAGCATCTCGGTTCCAAATGCAGATAACTGCAGCCGCTCCCCAGACTACTGCAAACTGTGCGATCACAGAAGCACACATTGTACAGCCAGGAAACTCAAAACAACAGAAACACTCTTTTGGGTTATGTACCTGGTTGTATATCTCAATCAGCAAACGAATTTTACATTGGTGATCTCAACAGTTCCCTCACACAATGAACTAACTATTGCTGCAGACGGAGGAGATAGTGAGGACTGTAGATACTGGAGGTCAGATTCGAGAGTGTGGTGCTGGAAAACACAGAAGGTCAGGCAGCATCCGAGAAGCATGATAATCGACGTTTTGGCTGAATGCCTGATGAAGTACTCATGTCAGAAACGTCCATTCTCCTGCTTCTTGGATGCTGCCTAACCTGCTGTACTTTTTCAGCAACGCACTCTCCATTGCTCAGATTGTCACACAACCGAACTTCGAGCCACGGAATCAGCGACACTCAGTGTCATGAGTCAACCTACAGAGGACACCTGGCAGTGGTGTTTTGTGTCAAGTTGATCTTCATGAATGCGTATCGTGAGTTGTCTGTCCTTTATAATGTTTCCTGCAGTCACTACGTGCAACATTGTTTGTCCAAATGTGTCCTGCGGATGATGGGTCCATTTTTTGGTGAATTGTTGTCAAACTTGGCTTTCGGTTTTTGTTGTCTCATAAATCCGAGTGGTCAGAGGTGTCTGCCTGTACATGCCGAGACATTTTAACCTATAATGTAGAGTGATTGGTGTGTTGGGTCATGGCATGTCCTCCTCGCGTTGATTTTGGCAAGGGATCTGCGGCAATATCTACTGTTGCAAAGTATTTCTGGAGGATCCAGTAAACAACACATCCAGCTGTTCCGAGTAGCAATGCACAGCGATGACGAGGACAACAAATTCGACTGGATCAACACAAAAATAATAGGACAAGCTAAATAAAGTGCAGCCAGAGAATTTCTAGAATGACAAGACTCATCCAATGACTCCATAAAAAAACAGTTGATCTGGACCCAAAATACTGGGACATGCAAAGGACGACAAGAACCAGCAACTGAAAGCTGTGGGAAGGAAATCAAACCAATTCGAAACGCGTCAGGACAGCAGCGCTTCACACGAGTTTCATCTGCCTTGAGGATATCCTTCCCTGAGAAAGGGAAGGAAACGGCTGCAAACCAACTTCCCAAAACGACCACACATCCCCACACCATCTGCACCCTTCACTGGAACTGCAGATCTTTACACAAACCTTGAAACCCTGAAACAGTCAGAGCCACCCCAGCGGGAAAATGAACCCTGGCCTCCCACGTGACAACGGAGGTTACCAAACGCCACACGGTGGATGTCGGAGCTAACTGAGGCTGCAAGCTACTTGCGCATGTTCTTGTCAATAACATCTGCTTGATTATCCTCATCTCATTTTCCATCATTTAACGTTGTATGCCTTAAGCATTACAAATTCACAGTTAAATATCTCTAAAAATTGTGAGAATTTCTGCCGCTCTGACACATACAAACAGTGATGTCCAGATTCCAACCACTCCCCAGCTGATAAAGTTTTCTATGTACAGCTACTCGAACATTTATGACTCTTATCTTAAATCTATGGCTACCGTTTGATTGATCCCTCCATCATAGGGAAAGTTTTCGTTAAGTGTACCCAACCCATTCCACTCATTATTTCCTACATCTCAATACTGTCTCCTCTCAACCTCTACAGCTCTCAGAAAAACAAGGCCAGTCTAAATGAACTATATCATAGCTGAAGTTCTTCAATCCAGACAATATATTGGCAAATCACTTCTGCACCGTTTCCACAGCTGTCATATCGCATCTTTTATGTGAATTGCAGCATTGTATATAATACTCTAGTGAGAGACGAATAAAGACTTGAAATAAATTTGGGGAATTCACAAACATTGGTATTATCTAATAAAGTCTCTTTCCCTCGAAATTGTTCTGTGTCCTTTCATGAACCCAGTGCTCCAATGAACTCTGGTCCATGCAAATCAAACACTGTACATGAGGATTGATAACCAACCACATTATCTGATTGCATAAAGTGGCTTAAAGGTCCTCATGTTGGTATTCGGGCATGTTCACCTAACAAGAGTGATAGCTGCAACACTAACCTACCGGTGTCAATGTGAAAGTGAATGTTAATTTGTGCAATGCCCCAGAGACATGGGAGGAGGGATGGAAAGGAAGAATAGTGATTGTGAAAGGGAGAAAATTCTCCGAGATTCGATGCAGATAAAGTTTGAAGCAAATAAATCATCATCTTAGAGAGTATTTTCACATTAAAATTGATTGTTTCTTTTCTGCGTTTGTTTTGCAATGGTTATGTGAAGTAACATGGAACAAATGCGCTTTACTGATACTCGGATTTGAATGGAGGTTGCTTCGGCCACAATGCAGAGGACGAGCCACTATACGATCACATGAAAAACTCAACAGTAAAAGCAATAAATGCAATGGCTGAGATTGGCGAGGAACCACACCACATGCACAAGAGGACAACGAACTGAGATTGGAATGAATCGTCATCTTCAATGCCCTCATTGGCTGTGGAGATTCCATCATTGAGAATGTTGAAGACTGAGTTCAATAGATTTCTAGCAAAGATGAAACGTACAGGCGATAGTACACAAATTGTTGAAATGTAAGTCTCAAAAACGACGAAGTTTCACATCGTTACTTTATCAGTGCAGCGGGACAACGGAGTAACAACTGTTGAACACTCACATCACACCGGTTCCCAGGTCTGGAATCAGAGAAATTTAGTGGCGCAGTGGCGAGGATCCGATCGGAAATTGGGAGTGGAATGAACGCATGGATCTCTCCTCCATCTGCAAGTGACAAAGTCCGTGAGCATGCATTCCTTCTATGAAGGCAGAGAGGCGCGTGAAACGCCCAGGCTGAGAGCTCCAAACTCGGCTGGAGCAACTTCTGTTGACATGGAATAGGGAGCATTGGGAGAAGAAGCTGGGAGTTCTAACCTCATCTGGATACACTTCAATTGACATGTGCAGGAAACATTGGGTTGATGGAAAGTACCCTGAGCCATTTCAATCTGAACTGAAATAGTTTTCGGCAGCATACATCTTTGTGGATTGAGGGTGGATCTTCCCCACGGAATTGTCACAATTGTAAATAAACATTTTTCAAAGACTCAGCTCGTGTGGGAGTATCTGTGCATTATGAAATGGACTAAATATCATTGCACTCTGACATTTCTCATATTCTGACACTGCATTCGGTTAATTTTCTGGAAGGATATTTTTAATTTTTTGTGTGTTATTCAATTTCCTGCAAGCTTGTTCTGGTCTGGTCATTGATGTAAAATAAACAACCAGAAATTAGCATGAAGTTAGGTTTCGGTTCGAGGTCCCGTCGAATTACGGAAGAACAACGGGAGAGTAGAGGTGAAATTTATCAGAACAGCAGTGATCAAATTGAGTGGACGGGCAGACAAAGGGTGAAAGGAAGCTTCATGGGGATAAATGTGCTTTCTTTGCCAACGAAACGTACCGCGTCACAAAGTGGTGACAATTGAAGTCAAGCATTGTGGGTGATAATATTTGCTGGTTTTGTGAATGTTTCACCTGCACTGACAGGAATGGAGTGTATAAGTCCGTCTACACAGAGTGAGGCAGGGAGAATGTAAACACAGCAAGCTCCAAAAAAACAGAAATATTTCTTCTTTTCTGAACTTCAGTCCCGGACTAAGATGACTTTGCAAAATTATTTTACACCATGTCAGGGGAGGATTTACAGATTCGAACACGGAAATCAAATTATGTATCAAGATTAAATCATGCCACTTTATTCGCTAAGACAAAAGCAACATGGAAGTTTTACCTTCTGACTCGCAGTAATTCTTGCACAATATCATAAATTTGTTTCCCATGAAACGGGAACAGCTGCTCTTCCTCTAAATTCCTAAACGTATTAAAACCTTGGTATGTTGAACAAATCACACTTGAATCGTTTTTGATCTCTTTAGAACAACTTCAACTCCTCCACCCCGAACTTAGATATATTATTCCGCATTTCTTTGACTGTTCTGATAAATCTCCTTTTCGATTTCTCCACAAACATTCAAATTCTTTGTCGAGATCACCTGTTGGTGCAAACCCAAATGCTGTGTGTTCATGTGGGTGATGTCATCACACACAGGCAATTGCTCAGTAACATCACCCTGATTCCCGGGCATTTCCTCAAGTGTGAACGTTTGCTTTGACCACAGTGCTTCTGATTTCGTTCGAGCTGCCGGGTCCAACATTTGATTAGCAAGAGGAAATCAAATAAATCAAATAAATTACTTCTGTAGTTTTTACTGATAATCTACTGTTACAATCTGACACAATCTTTTGTACTGTCCACTCTACTACCAATCTTGATCTCATCTGCAAACTCACTGACCATGTTTTATACATTTTTATCTAAATCATTTGTATGAATGAAAAACGAAAGTGGGCTCAGTATTGAACCCTGTGGAACACAGCTGGTAACGGTCCTCCAGTCAGAACACTACCTTCCACCACCGTTCATGCCTTCTACCATTAAATTAATTTTATATCTAATTGTAAATCTTACGTTGAGTTCTATGTTAAAAATTAATCAACCTTGTGGAACCTTTTAAAAGGATTTATTAACTTCCAACTGAACAATGCCTACCACTTAGTCCTCATCAATATTCTTGGTTACGTCCTCAAATAACCCAACCATTTTTGTGGGACAGAAATTCCCTCGCACAAAACCAAACTGATTAGCCCTATTCATTATTCGTCTCTCAAAATACATATAAATCCGATTGCTCAGAATTGTTTCCAACAACTTACCCACGACCTTAGCAAGCCTCACAGGCATATCATTTTCAGTTTTCTCCATTCATCCCTTCCTCAACAAAACTACACCCTATTTATTGGGCACATCACTCGCAGTAATAGGTGATGCAAATATTTTTACCAAGGGCCCAACAGTTTATTTCCCTGTTTTCCCACAAAGCCCTTGCTGCACGAGATCAGATCCCAGATAAATATCCAACTTTATATTTTCCAAGTCTTCCGGAAGTTCCTCTTTTCAATGTGAACTACTTTCAAAACATCAATGTTTGTAGCCTCCATTTCGTTCACTAATGTGAAATGAACATTTAGTGTCTCTCCCATCTGCTGAGGTACAAGACAAATGTTAGCTCTTGCATCTTCCTGGGATCCGATTTGGTCTCGAGCACTGAATGTACTTATAAAATATCTTTACTTTATCCTTAAATTTATGTGCTAAGGCTATTTAATATGCTCGCTTTGCCTTCATGATTTCCTTTGAAGAATGCCCCTCCACTCCTCATATTGTTCAAGAGATTGACTTGAGATCGCATGTTTACATGGAAACTGATTTGTAAAAGAAAATAAATTCTTAGACGACAAGACCTTCATCCCTGCGATCAACGTTGTTCTAATAGAATCCTGACAATGTGCAAAAAGGCAAATCAGCCCAAGAAGAACCCATGAAACATTCGAAGATCATTGCACATAAGCTCACATCGCTGTAACTCTGCATTTCCCATGGCCAAATGACATCAACAACGTATTTTCCTTCTGTGGAGAAAACTCATGTCGACACGGAAAGAACGTGCAAACTGCTGACAGTCGCCCGATGAAGAAATTGAACCAGCGTTGCTGAGACTGGAAGACAGCAGCGCTACCACTGTGTCAGCCATTGTAAACCTCCTATCCACCACTCATAATATATCTCCCCTTAGACATGATGGCAAAAGCTATTCCAGATAATCCAAATGCGTCTGACGAGAGCCTCTTCTCGCGTCAGTTGCACACCTCTGCAGTTGGTTCTTAACTCGCTTGAATGAATGCCAACATTGCATTTACCCTCCTAACGGCCAACAGAACCTGCATTTAAACATAAGAGAAACCTCAACTAGATCTCTCAAGTGCCTTTAACCGAGGGATCTCTGAAGCCTTTCCCCGTCACAAAATGGTCTATGCCTCTAATCATGCCATTACTTTATTACCTCTCCCTTTTCCACACAGTGTTCTAACTGCAACAAGTTTTTATCCATGCATTAATCAAGTCCATGTCATTCTGCAGCCTGCCCACTTCCTCAAAACTATCTGTCCTTCCACCTGTTGTTGTGTATTCTGCAAAATATCAACAAAACTCTCAGGTCCTTTGACCCGATCATTCACGCATAACGGGAATAGTTGTGGTGCCAAAACTGACTCTTGCTGAACCCCACACGTCACGCGCTGCCATCCTGGAAAAGACCCTTTCACCCAACTATTTTCAGCCAGTCAGCCAAAACTCAAGCCATGCCAGTACTTTGCCCCTGACACCATAGACCCTTATTTCGCAGCTTCCGATACTGCACCTTGACAAATGCCAGCTGCGAATTCAAGCTGATCACATTCACAGAATATACTGTTTGTCACTTGCTCATTACCTCCTCATAGAATTCTATTACATTTGACCTTAAGAACCTGTGTTGATGCTTCAAGTACTACGGAACCCCATCCTTATATTGACCTCTCGTACGCTATTGAATACAAAATTGATTTGTTTGACATTTATCTAAAATATTAAAACTTTGCTTTCAGTCCTGAATGTCACGAACAACAAAGTCCAATCGCAGTTGAACTCTGCGCTCTGAGCTCTCTCAGCAGGCTCGATGAGTGAGTGAATTCCTTCCCCCAGTGGATCTCTCTGCGGTCTCAGCAGGGTCGATGAGTGAGCTAACTGTTTTTCTCAAATGAAGCATGAAATACGTTCTGCCCACTGCAAACTCGCTGGTGTACTGAGAGTTGAGATGATCGCACGAACCGAGTCCCACAGTGAAAGCAATTGAAGTGCCTCTCAACTTGTGAAAATGTCGATGGAACATCAGTCCTGCAGAGACTGGAGAGCACATCCCACACACCGGATATTTGATAGTCTCTCCACAATGTGAAGACGTTCATGATTAAACGATCCGAAGGAACTTGTATAGTGATTACCACAATCTCAGCATTTGAAGGGTCTCTTCTTTGTGAATACGCTGATGCTATGTCAGTCCCCAGGAACATTTGCAACACTAGTCACGGTATGGGCGTTGAAAAGACCTGTTAGTAATGTTGATGGGACTTCACTTCGATTGGACATCTGCAGCACGTCCCACATTTGTGGAATTGAAGATGTCTGTCCTGTGGGTGAGCACGTGGATCGGACGCCAGGCCCCCAGAAGTTCTAAAGGACTTTCATTCGTGTGAGCACATTTCCTATGCATCAACTACACAGAGGTATGATAATATTTTCGAAAGTCTGGACAGATGAAAAGTTTCTCATGAGTATGAGCATGGTGTTGGATAATCCAATCACAGGACGTGGTATCGCATTTTCCGCAATCCAGACATTGAAATGATTTCTCGTCATTGTGATCGAACAGGTGTCGCAGTGGGTCAGAGAAGGAGTGTATCCCTTCCCACACATTGAGTTTGTTCCTGGTATCATTGCTTTCATGGGGTTTGAGCTCAGATGGAGAAATGAATCATCACTTGTCGACAGTCTCACTTAAATATGACTACAATTGTAGTTTGTGAGCTCTGGTGGGTGCAGAAGCCTTGTCCACACACACAAGTGAACGATTCTCTCCCACCGTAACCGGAGCCTTTTCCTTCCATGTTCAAACTCTGATCAAGTTCTATTTCGGATAAAATGCGCGACTTCATCTTTCATGGTGATTGTTTATTAAAACTTCCCCTTCTAATATGCTGTAAAATTGATGTTATAATGTTTTTAAAATCAAGAGAATGAGAAAGACTCTCACAGACTGTGGATTGTTCTTGAAGCTAGGATTGCAGTTAAGGGATTTAGGAACCAACAATTTGACAGGAAATTTGCAAGAATCTTTCAGACACACAGCCTCTACTTCTGAGAAGGAGCAGGTCAACAGGTGGATGTGATCACCATCAAATCCCTGTTCGCTAGAGGTCAAACACTGTCCGGACGTCTCTGATATCATGTCCTGTTGGAGCAGACATTTCCTTCAATTGAATCGTGCAAAAGTGAGGCTCTATCTTCAGTCCCCAACACAAATCCACTGCCTCGCCACTGAGTAGAGATTGTGGACTTGGAAAGGCACAGCAGTGCAGGCAGCACCCGAGAAGCAGGTGAATCGATGTTTCAGACAAGAGCTCTTCATTTGGAATGAGGCTTGTGAGCCGAGGCGGTACAGAGACAAATAGGAGAAGGCAAGGTATCTGAGAGTGTGATAGGTGGGTTGAGGTGTGGGTAATTTAAGATTGGTAAGGTAACGAGTTTTTTTTATTTGTTTTTTCAACAGTCTGTTTGGGAATTTAGAATCGTGGAAATGGAGGTGAGGGCATTTGAATGTTCCTCCTGTCGAAAGTGGGAGGTAAGGGTCATGACTAGTGTCCCTGCTGACTACATCTGCGGGAAGTGCACCCAACTCCAGCTCCACGAAAACCGCGTTAGGGAACTGGAGCTAGAGCTGTATGACCTTTGGATCATTCGGGAGGCAGAGAGGGTTATTGAGGGGAGTTACAGGGAGGTAGTCACTCCTCAGGTACAAGTAAAAGGCAAAATGGTTACAGGCAGGGGACGGAAGTGGAACCGGCAGGCACTGCAGGGATCCACTGTGACCATTCCCCTCAACAATAAGTCTACCGTTTTGAATACTATTGTGGGGGACGACTTACCAGGGGAAAGCAATGGGACACAGGGCTATGGCACAGTGTCTGTCCTTGCTGGTTAGAAGGGAAGCGGGGAGAGGAGCAGAGCAGTAGTCATTGGGGGCTCCATAGTTAGGGGACAGATAGAAGATTTTGTGGGGACGAAAGAGACTCACGGTTGGTGTGTTGCCTCCCAGGTGCCAGGGTTCGTAATGTCTCTGATCGTGTTTTTGGGATCCTTAAGTGGGAACTGGAGCAGCCCCAGGTCATGGTCCATCGAGCACCACCGATATAGGTAGGAAGAGAGATGGGGATTTAAGGCATAAATTCAGGGAGCTAGGATGGAAGCTTAGAGCTAGGACGAACAGAGTTGTTGTCTCTGATTTTTTGTCCATGCCACGTGCTAGTAAGGCGAGGAATAGGGAGAGATTGGAGTTCAACACGTGGCTACAGGGATGGTGCAGGCGGGAGCGGTTTGGATTCTTGGATAATTGGGGCTCTTTCTGGGGTGGGTGGGACCTGCAAAAGCAGGATGATCTTCGTCTGAACCAGAAGGGTACCAATATCCTGGGGGTGATATTCGCTCAGGCTATTGGGGGTGGGTTAAAACTAATCCAGCAGGGGGATGGGAACCAAAATTGTAGTTCGAGTATAGAAAAGGTTGAGAGTATGGAGATCCGAAATCAAGTATCAGGGATGCAAGATGGCACCGGCAAGCAAGATGTTGGTTTGAAGTATGTCTACTTCAACGCCAGGGGCATCCAGAATAAGGTGGATGAACTTGCAGCATGGGTTGGTACCTGGGACGTCGATGTTGTGGCCATTTCGGAGACATAGATAGAGCAGGCACAGGAATGGTTGTTACAGGTCCCAGGATTTAGATGTTTCAGTAAGAACAGTGGGCGCCACGGTGGCACAGTAGTTAGCACTGCTGCCTCACAGCGCCAGACGACCCAGGTTCAATTCCCACCTTGGGCGACTGTTTGTGTGAAGTTTGCACATTCTCCCCGTGCCTGCGTGGGTTTCCTCCGGGTGCTCCGGTTTCCTCTCACAGTCCAAAGGATGTGCAGGTTAGGTGAATTGGACATGCTAAATTGCCCATAGCGTTAGGTATAGGTGAATGAGTCTGGGTGGTTGCTCTTCGGAGGGTCGGTGTGGACTTGTTGGGCCAAAAGGCCTCTTTCCACACTGTAAGTAACCGAATCTAATCTAAACAGAGAAGATGGTAAAAGAGGCATTCTTGGTTCAGGGACAGCATTGCAGTTGCAGAAAGGATGTTTGGGGACTCGTCAACTGAGGTAGTATAGGCTGAGGTTATAAAAAGGAAAGGAGAGGTCACGCTGTTGGGAGTTTTCTATAGGCCTCCGAATACTTCCAGAGATATTGGGGAAAGGATAGCAAAGATGATTCTCGATAGCAATGAGACAGACAAGGTAGTTGTCGTGGGGGACTTCAACTTTCCAAATATTGACTGGAAACACTATAGTACGAGTACTATAGATGGATCCGTTTTTGTCCAATGTGTGTAGGAGGGCATCCTGACACAGTATGTAGACAGGCCAACACGGGGTGAAACCACATTAGATTTGGTACTGTGTAATGAGCCTGGCCAGGAGTTAGACTTGGAAATAGCTGAGCACTTTGGTGATAGCGATCACAATTCTGTTATGTTTACTTTAGTGATAGAAACCGACAGCAGCATACCACTGGGCAATATCTACAGCTTGGGAAAAGGCAATTACATTGCGATTAGTCAAGATTTAGGAAGCATCATATGGGGAAGGAAACTGCAGGTTTTGGGCACATTAGAAATGTGGAGTTTAATCAAGGAAAAGCTCCTGAGTGTCTAACATAAGTAAGCACCTGCCAGGCATGGAGGAAGCATGTAGAGCACGGGAGCTGTAGTTTATGAAGGAAGTTGAATCTCTGGTCACGAGGAAGAAAAAGGCTTATGTTCAGATGAGATGTGAAGGCTCAGTTAGGCCGCTTGAGGATTACAAGACAGCAGGAAAGACCTAAAGAGTGAGCTCAGAAGAACCAGGAGGAGACATGAGACGTTGTTGGTGGATAGGGTCAGCATAAATCCTAAGGCTTTCTACAGGTATTTAAAAAATAAATGAAAGACAAGAGTAAGATTAGCGCCAATCAATGATAGTAGTGGGAAGTTGTGTATGGAGAAGAGGGCATAGGGGAAGCACTAAATGAATATCTTTCGACAGTATTCTCCTAGAAAACGACCATGTTGTCGAGGAGAATATTGAGATACAGGCTACTAGACTAAGTGGGATTGAGGTTCACAAGGAAGAGGTATTAGAAGTCCTGCAGAGTGTGAAAGTAGATAAGACCCCTGGGCCGGACGGGATTTATCCTAGGATCTTCTGGGGAACCAGAAAGGAGATTTCCGAGCCTTTGACATTGATCTTTAAATCGTCATTGTCCACAGGAAGAGTGCCAGAAACTGGAGGACAGCAGTTCAAGAAGGGGAGTAGAGACAACCTGGTAATTACAGACCAGTTAGCCTTACTTCAGTTGTTCGTAAAGTGTTGGAAAAGGTTATAAGAGACAGGAGTTATAATTATCTGGAAAAGAATAACTTGATTAGGGATAGTCAGCACAGTTTTGTGAAGGGTAGGTCGTGCCTCACAACCTTCATTGAGTTCTTTGAGAAGGTGACCAAACAGGTAGATGAGAGTAAACCGGTTGATTTAGTGTATCTGGTTTTCAGCAAGGTGTTCGATAAGGGTCCCCAGAGTAGGCTTTTGTACAAAATGCGGAGGAATGGGATTATGGGAGATATAGCAGTTTGGATCTGTAATTGGCTTGCTGAAAGAAGCCAGAAGGCGGTGGTTGATGGGAAATGTTCATCCTGGACACCGGTTCCCAGTGGTGTACCGCAAGGGTCGGTGTTGGGTCCACTGCTGCTCTTCATTTTAATAAACGACCTGGATGAGGGCGTAGAAGGGTGGGTTAGTAAATTTGCAGACGACACTAAGGTCGGTGGAGTTGTGGATAGTGACGACGGATGCTATAGTTTACAGAGAGACATCGATAAGCTACAGAGCTGTGCTGAGAGGTGGCAAATGGAGTTTAATGCGGACAAGTGTGAGGTGATTCTTGTTGGTCGGAGTAACCGGAGTGCAAAGTATTGTGCTAATGGTAAGTATCTTGGAAGTGGAGATGTGCAGAGAGATCTCGGGGTTCAGGAACAGAGATCCTTAAAATTTGCTACCCAGGTTGACAGGGTTGTTAAAAAGGCATACAGTGTTTTAGCTTTCATTAATAGAGGGATCGAGTTTCGGAACCATGAGGTTATGCGACAGCTGTACAAAACTCTGGTGCGGCCCCACTTGGAATATCGTGTACAGTTCTGTTCACCACATTATAAGAAGGATGTGGAAACTTTGGAAAGCGTGCCGATTTCCTCGGATGTTGCCTGGTATGAAGGGAAGATCTTACGAGGAAAGGCTGAGAGACTTGACACTGTTTACGTGGACGAGAAGAAGGTTGAGAGGTGACTTAATAGAGACATAAAAGATAATCATAGGGTTAGATAGGATGGTAATTATTTCTGATAAAAAGCGTGAAGTAGTTTTCTCCAGGGCTAATCTGTTTGAGTTTGAAATTCCACTTCTGTGTTTCTCCTTCGAGGAACATGTGGATAACAAGCAGCTGACGCGAAGAATGCTCCAGTTTGGCAGGAAGAGCAACATGAGAGAGTAGAAGCCGTAGAGTAACGTGGAAACAGTTGGGGAGGAGACGTACGGGAAGTGGCTTAATGCTTCTCTTCCCATGTAACGACAACACAACTAGAGCAAGCCAATGTAAACAGGCAGGAGGATGGGAGATTACAGGAAACCAGGCTGCCTCAGGAGCTATACATTCAACGTGTATCAATTCTTAATGGCTGGGCCTGTTCTCGAATGGCAGCCTACTGCCTGTTTACCTCTTTGCTGACGTAAACAGGCTCTGGTTTTCAAGTCTAAAGTGAAGGCAGAAGTAGCCAAATGGTTAAATTCCTAATTTTCTGAGGCATTTGTCACTCTCGCAAGATGTGTCTGTGGTAATAGAAAGAACTAAAATTCCACCGAATAGTTCAAAAGAATTGACGTCTTCATTGGAAGCATCTTGCAAAGCAAGTTGTTTATCTTCTTAAACTCAGTTTTCCTAAATATCTCTCAAAAATGAGCTGTTTCTGAGTACTTTGTAGCCAGAACATTTGAAAGAATTTCACTATGGTTTGAATTATTTGTGGCACTTCTTAATATACCGATTAATGTCTCCGATCGATGAATGCAACCGAGAATATCAGAGTCAATCTCAGACCGCTGTCAGAGGAGGGGAAGATAGGAGCGTCTCGCACGCTACTCTTGTGCACATGATCAATTTCAAACCAATCCAATACCTGCAACTCGTGGGAGTTTTTAGGAAACAATTAAAAAGAGCCCCGTTTCAACTCTGTGAATCTTTAGGGGAATGAAGGATGAACTGACCGAATGAGCAGAGACTGTCAAGGTACCTTCCCCTTCTTGAAGGAGCAGGGACATGATCTCTGATGTTCTAGAGGCATGAACTGATCTGAGATATTGAAGCATTCCCATCAGAGCTGCTCAACTGTCGCTATTGTAACTGTCAGCAACAATATAACCTGATTCCCTGACCAGGCAACCAACCCTGGCCGCAGTGAAGAAAACACCGACTCTTAACCAATACATCACCAGTGCTGCCTCGCAAGCTGGATAACCTGTGTTCACACCCCCTCGGTGATCTAAACCCCATTTCACTTACAGAGGCAAACACACAGACACGTTCTGGCGAACTGACTGTGGCCTTTGGAGAGATCAGCCAGAAAATAGGATTGCACTCAATTGGCTTATTTTGTCCCATTTCAAATTTCAACACCAGAGTTTGGTTGCAGCAAAGAACGGAAACATTCAGCCATTCCCCTGTCCGTATTCCTCCCCTATCTAAGCATTGAGCAACGGGGCAGTGTGCTCTGAGAGAAGGATTCTCATTCTTTAGAAAAAGCAACATAATAAATGATTGCCCGTGCATTAGAAACCAGTCGGAACAAAACCAAGACAGAACTGAAGGCATCATGAGCAGAAGGATGGGAGGCTGTAATGCCGTCTCAGACAGTGTCCATATTGATAGACACAGCGACTGTCCCTGGAATCCAGTCATTTGGATTCCGTGCTCTCACAACCATGGCCTGCGAATCGTTAGCATTTATTGTTACCAATATGAAATGCTGCCTTCCCATCAAAAGTAGAATTATGACCTGGACATGCACACATAAATTGTGAAATTTATATAAATTGATGTTTTTTTCTTCCATATTTGGGCTGAAAGTGTAACATGTAAACACTTAGATTATCATTAAAATCCAATATTCAAGCCAGTTAGTGTTGTCACAAAACTACAAAACCAGAGGAAGAGCTAGGAGTTGCATGAATGAAGGAGGTGAATGCTCCTGCTTCCGACCCACTTTTCATCCCTTTTGTCCCAAAAACAAGTGCAGAAGCCAAATACTGGCAATCTGATATATATTAAAAAAAAAACAGAAAATGCTGGAAGTATTCAGCTTGTCAGGCAGCTTCTGAAAGTGTGGTAGAGGTCAACACCATCACAACCTGACTGTCTTTCCTTTGTATTCACGATAACTAATATCCAAGTCACAACTCATTTAGACACATTTTCTCATCTTTAAAATGTATGAACGCTTTGCCATGAGAAACGTTTTGTCAATTAATTCAGTACTGACAGAATAACCGTTTAAATCTGTATGAGACATGTTGCAAAGAGTCATACCAGACAAAATGAGGTGCCACGTGAAGAAATATGTGTTTCATTCAGGAAAGTTAAAATAGAATTGTTCATAGAAAATTGTGGTGAACTTTCTGCCGATTTTTTTTATGAGGTAAGAAGAAGTCTTGATGATGCTAATCCAAAGCGATCAGATAAATGTAGATTGGCCAAACAAAAGACAAAAGTTCTGTGAGACTGCTGTGCATGAAACATGGGGATGAAGGAATATAAGGGATAATAGCAATATTCAAAGTTTGTGAGAAGATTTGTAGCTCGGGTGCTCGTTGCTGTGGTTCTGTTCGCCGAGCTGGACGTTTTTGTTGCAAACGTTTCGTCCCCTGTCTAGGTGACATTCTCAGTGCTTGGGAGCCTCCTGTGAAGCGCTTCTGTGGTATTTACTCCGGCATTTATAGTGGCCTGTCCCTGCCTCTTCCGGTTGTCAGTTTCAGCTGTCCACTGTAGTGGCTGGTATATTGGGTCCAGGTCGATGTGTTTGTTGATGGATTTTGTGGATGAGTGCCATGCTTCTAGGATTTCCCTGGCTGTTCTTTGTTTGGCTTGCCCTATAATGGCAGTGTTGTCCCAGTCGAATTCATGTTGCTTGTCGTCTGCGTGTGTGGCTACGAGGGATAGCTCGTCATGTTGTTTCGTGGCTAGTTGGTGTTCATAGATGCAGATCGTTAGCTGTCTTCCTGTTTGTCCTATATAGTGTTTTGTGCAGTCCTTGCATGGGATTTTGTACACTACATTAGTTTTGCTCATTCTGGGTATCGGGTCCTTCGTTCTGGTATGTTGTTGTCTGAGTGTGGCTGTTGGTTTGTGTGCTGTTATAAGTCCTAGTGGTCGCAGGAGTCTGGCTGTCAGTTCAGAGATGTTCTTGATGTATGGTAGTGTGGCTAGTCCTTTGGGTTGCGGCATGTCCTCGTTCCGTAGGTTTTCCCTTAGGCATCTGTTGATGAAATTGCGAGGATATCCGTTTTTGGCGAATACCTTGTATAGGTGTTCCTCTTCCTCTTTTTGCAGTTCTGGTGTACTGCAGTGTGTTGTGGCCCTTTTGAATAGTGTCTTGATGCAACTTCGTTTGTGTGTATTGGGGTGATTGCTTTCGTAGTTCAGGACTTGGTCTGTGTGTGTGGCTTTCCTGTGTACCTTTGTGGTGAATTCTCCGTTTGGTGTTCTCTGTACCCTCACGTCTAGGAATGGGAGTTGGTTGTCCTTTTCTTCCTCTCTCGTGAATCGGATTCCTGAGTGTGGAGTTGATGATCCGATTTCCGTGTTTTTAATGCTTACAAAGGTGTCGTCAACGTATCTGACCCAGAGTTTGGGTTGAATTTGTGGTAAGACTGTTTGTTCTAACCTTTGCATTACTGCTTCTGCTATGAGTCCCGAGATCGGTGAGCCCATGGGTATTCCGTTGATTTGTTCGTATATCTGGTTGTTGAATGTGAAGTGTGTTGTGAGGCACAAGTCCAGTAGTTTAAGTATGCCGTCTTTGTTGATGGGTTCAACGTCCCGTCATCTGTTATGTCTGTTCAGCAGGTTGGCTATTGTTTCTCTGGCTAGGGCTTTGTCAATAGAGATGAACAGTGCCGTTACGTCGAATGAGACCATGGTTAGTTCCTTGTCTATGTGTATATTTCTGATGATGTCCAAGAATTCCTGTGTTGACTGTATAGAGTGTCTGGATCCGCTGATCAGGTGTTTCAGTTTCTGCTGTAGTTCTTTAGACAGTTTGTGTGATGGTGTCCCTGGTAGTGATACTATGGGTCTGAGTGGGATGTCTGGTTTGTGCACTTTAGGTAGTCCATAGAATCTGGGGGTGTTGTTGCTTTCAGGTTTCATTCTTTGTAGGTCTGACCTGGTTATCTGTCCTTTTTTTGTAGGTTCCTCAGTGTGTTGTTTATCCTATTGGTGAGCTGTGGGGTGGGGTCAAACTCTCTCTTTTGGTAGGTTGTTGATATCTGCAAGTAGTTGCTGTGCTTTTTGGGTGTATTCTGCTTTGTCCAGGATAACCGTCATTATGCCTTTGTCTGCTGGTATTATGATTATGTTCTTATCGTTTCTTAGTGATTTTAGTGCTTCCCTCTCCTTGGTGTTGAGGTTATGTGTTTGTCTTTTCCTTGTTATCAGGGGTACGATACTTTGTCTCACTGTTTGTTGTGTCTCTTCTGTTAGTCCATTGTTCCTGAGTGTGCATTCTAGTACTGCTAGGAAGTCTACTGTCTTGGCGTCCCTGTGGTTGTATTTGAGTCCCTTGGCCAGTATTGTTCTTTCCGTGTCTGTGAGCTGTCTGTGGGAGAGGATTTTAACCCAGGTGTGTGTTGTGGTGTCCTCTTTGTTGTGTGTTAGTTTGGCCATTTTTTTCTTTTAGTGCCGTTTTTTTTGCGGTGTGTGGTCCTGTTCTGTCCTATGGTGACAGCTTGTTCTATGGTCTGGGTCCATTCCTGATTAGTGGTTTTTGAAATTAACGACTTTTTGCAAGGACTGCACAAAACACTATATAGGACAAACAGGAAGACAGCTAACGATCCGCATCCATGAACACGAC
Source organism: Chiloscyllium plagiosum (assembly GCF_037043375.1). Lineage (NCBI taxonomy): Eukaryota > Metazoa > Chordata > Chondrichthyes > Orectolobiformes > Hemiscylliidae > Chiloscyllium > Chiloscyllium plagiosum. The sequence continues at coordinate 77,137,867 of NW_028270176.1, forward strand.
ATGACCAGCTATCCCTAGTAGCCACACACGCAGACGACAAGCAACATGAATTTGATTGGGACAACACTACCATTATAGGGCAAGCCAAACAAAGAACAGCCATGGAATTCCTAGGAGCATGGCACTCATCCACAAAATCCATCAACAAACACATCGACCTGGACCCAATATACCGGCCACTACAGTGGACAGCTGAAACTGACAACCGGAAGCGGCAGGGACAGGCCACTATAAATGCCGGAGGAAACACCACAGAAGCGCTTCACAGGAGGCTCCCAAGCACTGAGAATGTCACCTAGACAGGGGACGAAACGTTTGCAACAAAAACTTCCAGCTCGGCGAACAGAACCACAGCATAATAGCAATATTGATCATAAATTGGCTGCGTGAAAGGTTACTGGTGAAGGGTATCTGCCTGAAACTTCGATTTTCATGATCCTCAGATGCTGCGTGACCTGATGTGTTTTTTGAGCACCACTCTAATGTTGACTCTGATCTCCAGCATTTGCAGTCCTCACTTTCGTCTGCGGGAAAGGGAACAGTTTTCAAGCGAACTTTGATTGAGCGTTGGTGTGTGGAAGTTCTGGTTAGATTATTTTAGCCAAGCAGCATTCTCTGATTTATCAGAGCGCCCAGCGCGCCCATGAGATACTCTGGTTGGAGGACCAGTGGCTCCAGCTTGGTCCTGTAGGACCGCCCCTTCTTCGCTGTTGAACATTATACATCATCACTTGGGATGGATCCTGCAGCATGCATAGGGTTAACATGAACTGTGAGCATGCTCGCGGCGAGTGCTCATTGGAACGAAATGTTGTTGTCTTCAATCGACAGTCGTTGAGTGAGGGCTAAAGGGGAGGGAAGCGCCAGATGCTATAGCCCAGTTAGAGGTTACAGGTTTGGTCATGAAATGATTCTGGAACCAAACATAGTTTATCTGGGATCGCCAATTAAGCCACAGAGAGCATGAGTCTTCTTCTCAGAAACAGGCTCCCGTCAGCGACCGCTATTCCTGTTTCAGTTTTTTTAAATTTATCAGGTCACGGTTGGTTTATCTATCTTTCGTGTGAATAGAGCTGAAAATAAATGATATTGTTTGAAATCATTGCGGTGGGGTTGTAGTGTTGTTGGGAGACGCTTGGGAGTGTATTAGTGACTGGAATTGGTGGGAAAGTGTACCCCATGAACATCTCTATCGCTTACCTTGCTGTAAATGTGTCAGAGACGGAAACAATGGAGCAGGAAGTGGAGGGACAGGACTCCTGCGCAGGATAGTGGTTCGCGGGGGTTTTGGAATTTGGGGTCATTCGTGGCCAATCCCTCAACAAAACCCGACCCATTGTTTTTCTCACTGCTCCCCTTCCCCACACTTTCCTACCACTCCCTCCACCCAGTATCAGCAACATTTTAAAGACGTTTACTTATTTCATACATACTATGTCGCTTTTGTCAGAACATTGAGTAATTTGAGAACTGAATTGAAGTTGAGATACAAAACAGCCAGTGTACAAATCTCAAAAGTTACTTTGCACCTCCTCGAACTGCTGAAGTTCGTAAGCTAAAATTGGTCCCCGATTACTGTTTGGTAAGTACTTACAGAATTATTTTTTAAAATCTAGACAATGTGTTACTGATATCTGTGTCAGTTAAAAACAATTGGTTTTCATATCCCACCTTTAACAGAATGGAAATATGAAATATTAGAACAGGACTGGCTTGTTGTGATGTTTGATCCTTCTCTGTAACTCAGTATGATCTTGTCTGATCATTCCGCACAGTAACCTGCTACTTCTGTAGGCCTCACCTTTTGATCCCTCTTGCCTCAAAACTTTAGATATCTTCATCTTGTCAACATTTCACATTCTGGCTTCAATAATGTTCTGTGGCATCAAATTTCACTGAGTAACCAGTCTTTGATTAATAAATAAAATCGTCATCTCAGTCTTAAATGGACTACCCCATATTCTTAGAAGTGACGCCATCTCCCAACCCTCTATGGTTTGAACGCCCTGGTCATTGAAAGCATCCTTCCTGCATTTACCTTGTTCGTACCTTTTAGAATTTTACTCGTTTCTGTGACATCCTACTTCATCATTCTAAACTTGATTGATTTTCGTCCTAACGAATCCTCATACGTCAGTCCTGTCATCCCATGAATCTGTCTGGTAAACTTTTATTGTGCCGTCTCCGAATGGAGAACATCCTTGATCAGATAAGGATCCCAAGACTGCACACAACACTCTCGGTTGTGCTGTCAACAATACCCTGCACAATTTCAGCAAGTCTTCCCTGCTCCTGTGTTCAAATCCTCTCAGTACAAAGGCTAACACACCGTTTGCCTTCCTCACCTGCTGCTGCTCCTGCATGCTTCCGTTCAGCGACTTGTATACAAGAAGACGAGATCTCCTTTCCTATTTTAGTTTCGTAAACTCATGCTGGCTTTGTCCAATCCAGTTCCTGCTTTCCAGTGTTAGGCTAACTTTTCTGTCATTCCATGTTTTCTCGCTGCTTCCTTTTATAAATCGTGGCGTCATATTAACTGACCTCCAAGCCCTAGATATTGTTTCAGATTCGATAGAATATTGAAATATGACAATTAATTTACTCTATTTAGACTCCACACTCTAGTTACAGAACGCATTCACTGCATTTAGGGTGACTTCATGTACACTGCTGTTTGATTCGCAGTTGGTGGAATTTACTGTCTTTTAATCTCATCAATTTCCACAACACTATCTCCCTGATAATACTGATTTCTTTCAGTTTCCCCCTCTCTTTTTCTTCCCAGCACTTTAGGAATATTACTTTTATTATCTGTGATGAGAGAACCAATATACATATTTATTTGGTGTGCTATATATTTATCCCACATTATAACATCCTCTGTTTCTCATTGTAAGGGATTTGTTTTCAATAATCGTTTTTTTATCTCAATTCATATACCTTCAGGAGCTTTAACAATTCATTATTTGCTAACTGTTAAACGAAATTTTCGTTCTGTATTAATTATTTCTTCATCTTCTGCTGATATCTGATGTTTGCTGCTATTTTCAGCCAATTTATAAGGCTCCTTGTGTGCAATACTATGCCTAATATCACTTGTTAGCCATGACATGGCCACGTTTCCCGGTTTCTTTGTGTCAGACAGGAGTGAGAAGCAGTTGCAGTTCCTGCAAAAGTTTTTGAAGTGTTTGTCATTCCTTTAGGTTCTGTTCCACAATTCGTTGTACCGTGCTCACGCTTTATATCAGTATCATTTCTTCTATTTAGATTTCGGCTCATAATCTGAGTCAGTTCTATCACTCTCGACCTTAATGAAGAGTTCTCTCACTGACTTCTTCACTCCTCCATAAGGGACAGCATAGAGATAGATTGTCAATTATTCCTTGACATATATACGAATAAAGCTTTCAAATCAAAGTTGACATATTCCCAGGCCTGCTGACTCATTAGAGACAGAGAGAGAGAGGAAGAGAGAGAGAGAGAGAGAGAGAGAGAGATCGCGCGATTTGACTGATGGTGCTTTAACCTCAGAGTCGTTGCGCCTCAGGCACAAGGTGAAAATGTGGGGACTTCATGAGACCAGTACGAGAACTGTGCACATGCTGCTGCTGTCATTCTTCATCGAAATTTCGTCGACCAGCCAACTAAGCGACCTCTCCAATAGCCATTAAACAGTACGTAATCAAGGATGCTCTGTCCTCCATTTGTGTCCTTAATGTAGCGACACAGAAAACCATCTCATACATACACCACGTAAGTCTCCTCCATAGAATTGTTACTGATCTGACTTCCTAGTCTATGGGCAGATTAAAGACACACGCAATAGCGAGAAGGCCACAAGATAAAGGAGCAGAATTAGGCCATTCAACCCATCGAGACCTCTCCAATATTTGGTCATGGTTGATATGTTTCTCAACCTCATTCTTCGGCTTTCTGCCATCTCCTGTAACTGTTGATCCTCTCATCAATCAGGGACCTATCTATGTCTGTCTTGACCACTAAGCCCTCTACGGCAAAGGGTTCTAAAGAATGACTAGCCTCTTGCTGAAGACATTCCTCCGCATATCACTTCAAAATGGTCACCCTTTCTCTCTATACTGTGCAGTCGGCTCCTGGTCTCTCGTGCTAGTTGAAAAACTTCTCCACAGCCACTTTAATGCCCCTCTCTGTATTGTTTAAGTTTCAATCAGATCCTCCTCAAACTTCTAAACTGCATCAAGTACAGCCCCCGAGTTTTCAACATTTTATGACAAGCATTTCTTCCCCCCCAGGATCATTCTTTTAAACCTTCTTCGGACCCTCTCCAATGTCATCATATCTTCTGGAGTATTGTGTACAGTTCTTGTTTCCTCGTTACGAGAAGGATTTTATTATATTGTTTATTATATTGGAGAGGGTTCAGAAAGTATTTACCAGGATGATGTCATGAATGGAAGTCTTCTGTTATAAAAATAGGCTGCGGTTTCTTTGTCACTGGAGCAGAGGACTTCGACGTTTGGCCTTATAGAGATTTGTAAGATCATATGGAGCATAGATAAGATTACTATCAATGGTGAGGGAGTTCGAATCCAGGGGCATATGTTTAAAGTACGAGAAGGAAGATTTATAAAGGACATGAGTGGCAGCTTTTGTTTTACACCCTTTGGTCACTGTGTGCAATAAACTGCTAGAGGAAGTGATGGATGCAACTACAGTTAAATTATTTAAAAGTCATTTGGATAAATAACTGATTAGGAATGTATTGGAAGTTTTTGGGCCAACGGCAGGCAGGCGGGTCTATTTTAATTTGGCAATGAGTTCTGCATGGTATATATGGAGTGAATGGTCTGCTAAACTGCTGTATGACTCTGAATTACCCTTAGATATCGGGCCTAACTTCCTGCAATATTCCAAATGCAGTCTGACCACGACTATGTAAATGCTCAACTGGACATCTCTGCTCTTGTATTCGAGGCCCGTTGATATGAATTATAAAATTGAATTTTCCTTCCTTAATTCCAACTGAACCTGCCTGATCTGGGGCTCCCAAGTCACTTTGTGCTTCGGATTTCTGAAGGCTTTCCGTGAACAGAAATTAGTCGAAGCCTGCCTTCTTCCTCTCATACCGCATAACCTGACGCATCCCATTTTGTATTGCATTTGCCACTTATTTGCCCACTCTCTGTGCCTGCCTAGCATGTTATGAAGTTTCCCAGCTTTCTTGACACGACCTGTCTCTCCAAGTACGTGTAACGTGAATAATTATGCTCCCAACACTGACGGCTGTGCAAGTCTTAAAAAATCAGTAGCTGCCATCCTGTAAAAGACCCCTCTGTTCTCACTCAGCCAGTCAGCCAATCCCCTCCTTGTCACTTTTCGCATGCTTTTACCTTATTTAGCAGTCTGCTGTATGGCACCTTATCACATGACTTATGAGTATTGAATTAGATCACGTCCACTGACTCTGCTTTGCCTAACTTACTTGGTACTTCCGCAAAGAGATCTAGCATAGCTGTCAGACATGACGTCGACTTGATGAAGACATGCAGACTGTGCTGAATTTTACCATCCATTTCCAAATACTGTGCAACACTGTCGTTAGCATGGCCGACAGTAGTCTGTGTCTGCCTCTCTTCTTTCTTTCAGCAGGGGTGTTGTATTTAAAAATTTCCACTCATCTTGGACCCACCCTGACGCCGATGACTCCTGATTGAACACGACCAATGCCTCCACAATCTCCTCAGCAATCTCCTTCAGAAATCAGGAATGCAGTCCATCTGGTCTCAGTGACTTAATCCGTTCAGATCTTGCAGCTTCCCTGGCATCTTCTGGTTATTGTTGGCATTTCATTCACTTCTTCCCTACGTGTCTCTTGATTCACATATTTTGTTGTTGTCTTCCACTGTGAAAACTGATGCAAAGTACTTGTTAAACTGCACCATTTCGTTTTTCCCCGTTACGTCTTCTCCAGTGCACCAATTTGCACTCTTCTCTCTGTTGTCTCTCCACCATTCAGGCGCTCTGCCTGAATTGCTGATGAGAGGCTTTTGCCCGAAGCGTCAGATTTTCCTGCTCCTCGGAAGATGCCTGAACTGCTGTGCTTTTCCAGCACCACTCTACTCCAGAATCTGGTTTCCAGCATCTGCAGTAATTGTTTTTACCGAGTTGACTTTAACCTTACTGCGAATCCTCTTGAAAGGATGCCTGTCTTGAAGAAATTTTCCACCTCTCTGTACAAGAATCTCAGGGAGTCCTCTTCCACTGCAACTCCCAGGTCATTTCCTCCGTCCTGAAGCTACCTTCGCCCACTCTCCTCACTGCCCTGTCACCTTCATCCCCACCCACACTCACCTATTGTATTCTATTCTACTTTCTCCCCACCCCCACCCTCCTCACATTTATCTCTCCACCCTTCAGGCTCTCTGCCTATACTCCTGATGAAGGGCTTTTGCCCGAAACGTCGGAATTTCCTGCTACTCGGATGCAGCCTGAACTGCTGTGCTTTTCCAGCACCACTCTACTCAAGAATCTGGTTTCCAGCATCTGCAGTCATTGTTTTACCTTACTATTCTCTCTGTAACCTTTTAAATATGTGAACAAACTCTTGCACCATTCTTTATATTTCAAGTTCACACACTTACGTACTAGATCTTAATAGCTCATCTTGCCATTTCGGTTGTTCTCTGATCGTTATTGAACCCTACCAAATGCTCTAGGTTTCACTAATCTATACCAGATGGTGTGTTTTTCTTTTGTTTCTACGCTCTCCCTGACTTCTCTTGTCAGTCATGTTTGCTTTATCCTCTCTTAAGCATGTTCAGTTGCCGTGAGCAATGGATCCGGTGTTACTAGGAGCTGACGGAGTGCCATTTGGACTTGGGATAACGCCTGCCAACTTTACAGTACAGCAGAGTACATGGAACAAGACTGTGACCAGGACACAATGATTGTGAATTTCTCTCTTGGACTGGTAGAGAAGGGTTTATGAAACTGCATTTTAGTGAGTTCAGAGGAGAGTATTTACACACACCAAACCCAACCCAAGGTATATTTGTGTCTTCTGAATTTCTTACCTGGATTGACAGTGATGAATGTTAGATACCCCTTTTTGTTATTTTACCATAACTCTTGCCGACTGTGTCTTTATGAGTTTTCCACCAATTAACATCCCCAAAGCCTGTGACTGTCACAAATCAACTCCATTTTCCTTCTGCTTCTCAGATCATAAGGATGTAGAAAACCTGCTTCATTTTTATTTCCTGATGTCTGTCTGCGCACGCTAAAACATTCATCTACCTTCTTTCCATGCACATAAAACCCGACCAGCTAAGCTATTCCAGCATAGCCTGTTTTATTTTTTAAAAATTCAGCTGCTGCAGTATTTTGCTATTATTTTCTTGCAGGTGTTTCTCACAGCAATGAGTCTAAAAGTACAGATGTTCCAACGATTAGCTGCTTTCTTACTGAGTGGTGGATACAGAAACAGATCCATGGCCTCCTGTATGAGTCTTTTTTTCTTTAATTTTAGTCACAATTACCGAATGATTGCAACACAAGGTAATTCGGCGCATCGTGCCCATGCTGGTTTCCTGAGCAGATTAGTTCACCCCACTCTCCAGCCCTTTCATGAGCAAGACTGGCTGATATTGTCAACCTCCAATTGGTTATGTAGAAGTCGATGGTTTATCTTCTTGAACTGTTGCAGTCCACGTAGTGCACGTGGTCCCAGATTACTGGCAGGTGAGGAGTTACAGGTTAAACACCTGGAAATGATGAAGGAATTGCAATGGATATCCAAATCAACAACATAAGATTATAATTCTACCCCGTCTTCCCATCTGTCAAAATGTCTAAAATGATTCACAGGAATGTGAAAAGGCAACACTTGACACTGAGCCACATAAATAGTTGTTTAGACACTTTACAGAGCATGTTTGAATGGATTCTCTCACAATTATATGCTTCAAATCAATTTTACACGGTATTAGAATGATTGATTTGCACTCAGCAAATTTGGATCAAAGATCACAGCAGAGTCTGACGCAGCCACATCATTTATCCGGACCTGAATAGTATGGTATTCTGAACAGGAAAGGTACAAACTTCGTTGAAAGTCGGGAGAAACAGAGCACGTGTGTGTGGGCGAGGCTTCAGCTGATCATCTGGCCTGGCAAGACGCAAAGCGAATCAGCACAGTGAGAAACTTTGCAAATGTCAGGATTGTGGAAAAGGAGAAAGTGAGGATCGCAAATGCTTGCAATCAGTGTCGAAGAATGTGGTACTGGAAAAACACAGGCCGTCAGTCAACATCCAATCATAAGCCCTTCATCAGGAGATTAAATGTCCCAAAAATATGAAACAAGGGGCAAAACAAATAAGAACAGGAAAGAGATCGTACTTCAAAAGTTAAGTGGACTAAGGTTTGAGTCAATTAGACCAGACAGGCTTCATCCCAAAATGTTGAAGAAAGAGGAAGACAATGAGAGAATGTGGATGCACTGGGAGTCATCTTTCAAGCTATGTGATCCCTGCAACGTCTCCTGTGGAGTGGAATTCACGTTGGTACCCCACTGTTTTGCTTGTTCAGGAGGCTTTTCATCCGGTCCCACACAACTTCACGAAATACAATGTGGTTGTTGTAAACGTACCAGCATTCATTAAGTATTGTTTACCAGCTGGAAAGCATAGAGTAGGAATAAGTGCCCTTTTCTCAGGTTGGTGTTCTGTTACTGGTGGAGTACCACAAGGATCAGTGATAGCACTGCTGCCTCACAGTGCTAGAGACGGGGGTTCAATTCCACCGTCACGCGATTGCCAACATGAAGTATACACATTCTCAGTGTCTGCGTGGGATTCCTTCGGATGCTGCTATTTCTGCACACAGTACAAACATTCACGGTTCAGGTGAATTGCCCATTATATCCAGGAATGTACAGGCTAGGTGGATTGGCCATGCGACATGCAACATTATAGGGAGAGAGTAGGGCCTCATTGCAGCAACTGCATTGCAGGGATTCTATGATTCAATGCTTGAACCAAATTGTTCCCAACCATTATACATGATTTGGACATTTGGACCTCTTGTAATTTTTCCAAACTTGTTGATGACACCAACTGGATCGGAATGTATATTGTGAGGAGGATGGTGGGAGCCTTCAAGTGAAGTTTGACAGCCTCACGAATGGGTCAGTAAATGGCAATTTATCCATAGCACACGATAGCTCCACAAAGAACTTCAATAAGCTGGTTAAATCTGACTACCTTTTCGCAAGGTATCTTGAATTTTCGTCATACCCTTGATTTTCTTTCTCCAAGTGTCTTGCTCAACAACTTTATTTAAAAAAACATTGAGAAGCTTTCATGTGACAGATGTTAAGCTAACTGCTTGTCATTTCCTCCTTGACTTCCCTTCTGTTCTGACTAAATAAAACTCACTGATCTGCATTGGTTCCCAGGATGACTCTCCACTGATTTTATAATTCTCAGATTTGTTTTCAAATCCACCCATGGTCTTACACCCCATTAATCCACCACTGCTTCCAGCCCAAAATTCCTCTGTGCTCTTCCCACTCCTCTACTTCTTTTCTCTGTATTCGAACGCTCCTTACTCCCCCACTGACAAATATGGATTTTAGACTGAATGAGAGTCTGAAGCAGTGTTGCATTTCACTAAACACTACGGGATACTGCTCTTGGCGTTAATATGGAGTTCTACTACATCACCATGTTATCTAAAAAATTAGATCAATTCATTCTCATGAATATGATGTAGATTCCTGCAAAATACTTGACTATTTTCTGTGTGCTGGCTAGTCCAGTATCTTTCTCTATCCCCTGTTTCACTTTGATTGTGACATGGCACATTTTACTACTTCTTTATTCACTTATAACTGTCCTTTGTTTGAGGTCTGTATTTAGGTTTTGTGTGTCGTGGGGCAGTTACAGCCTGATGTGGAATTGCAGAGGGTTATGAAGTTGAAATTGTGTGCTGTACCTTGAAGAGGGGTAGAATGTTGTTCTACACTGACAGCTTACGAGAGCAGTGTCAGAGTGTACTGGAAAATTGAAAATATATAACATTTGGCTGTGAAATAGGTACCTGAGATGGTTGCCATTTTGACGACAATTCAACTTTAACCATCGAGATTCAATTACGTCTCTGTAAACTAAAAGCCAATCGATTTCGAATTGATTATTCTGCCAACATCGAACCAATGAGATAATCTGATTTTGAGGTATCAGAATGGTAGGCATTTTGAACGTCAGACAGAGTTACTGCCATCAAGGGAGAACTACAGGAGGAAAAGAAAAGCCAAAAACAAAAAGACAGATTGCGAAATGAAGGGAAATGACTCTGGCAATTTGTGCAGCTAACACCAAACAAATGTTAGCATGAAAGCTGCTGGGTTGCGCTATTGGATCTTATCATCACCATGATCACATATGCCCCACACGCTGACATTGATAACTCGTCCGAATCTCATTTCGTCTGCTGCTGAAACTCTCATTTTTTCCCCCTTTGATATCATTAGAGGGGACTTTAAATGAAAAGGCTGGCGAGTTTGCTCCATTGAAAAATTGCAGTTGTGAGGAACGATGTCTTAAATGAATATCAAACGCGAATATGAAATGAATATCAAAATTCAGTGAAGGAACAAAAAATGCAGTGACAGTGCTGGAAGAATGCCACAGAGACCAGAACAACTTAGCGGTATAGTGGAGCTAATGGCAGTTAATCTATCAATAATGATCAAATAAAAGGGTAGAAATAACAGTGGATTTTCACAACTCCAATGTAGTGTGTCATTGTAATGCGAAATGATTTTTGAAGTGATTTCAAGAGCACTGTTTTGATCAGTCATGGCAAGACCAACAAGAGGAGCACAATAGGAGGAATGGCGTCGGGAGAGCATCATGGTAGTAGAGATCACAAACCAGTCGGCTTAACATCAGACTGAAAGCCACCTAGCACAAGAATTAGACTAGTATGGTTGACCTGGTGTGTGTTTATTTTACCATGGCAAACTGGTTAAAAGCTGAAAATGTGTTGCTGGTAAAGGGCAGCAGGTCAGGCAGCATCCAAGGAGCAGGGGAATCGACGTTTCTGGCATGCTGAAACGTCGATTCTACTGATCCTTGGATGCTGCCTGACTTGCTGCGCTTTTCCAGCAACACATTTTCAGCTCTGATCTCCAGCAACTGCAGTCCTCACTTTCTCCTCGAAAACTGGTTAAAAGATCAACGTCTGTGGCATTCATGGAAACGCAGAGAGTGAGGTGCCATACTGTAAAATTAGAGTGCATAGTTTTAGGGTGAAAGGGGAAAGATATAAATGAGACCGACGGGGTGACGTTATCACACAGAGAGTGATAAGTGCATGGAATGTGCTGCCAAAGGAAGTGGTGGAGGCTGGTACAATTGCAATATTTAAGAGGCATTTGGATGGATATACGAATAGAAATGGTTTGGAGGGATATGGGCGGGGTGATGGCAGATGGGACTAGATCGGGTTGGGATATCTGGTCAAAATGGACGAGTAGGACCAAAGGGTCTGTTTTCATGCTGTACATCTCTCTGACTCTATGACTCTATTTGATGTTGCCATTATGCTCGAGTTTGTCTTGACTTATGGAGGAAAAGCAGGAAACTAATGTTGAAATTTATAGGATCACTCATGATCCCATTCAATCGCTGAACAGACAAGAGGCTGAATGGAAGCTTCATCATAACAGATATGTTTTCATTATGAATCGCGCTGAAACACGAAGTGGGGAGGATTGGACTGAAGCAGTGGTGGTGATTTTCTTTCCTGGTTAAATTTGTGAATATGACTGCTATTTCTCCTGTCCATGTTAACATCACAACTCCGAAGCGTGAAAGCGTGAAGAACATGTGGGACAAGTGGCGCAAAGTCTAACGTTCCTGACTCCAGATCAGAACATTGCAGGTTTCATTCCTCTCTCGCTCGAGGTTAATGCAGATATTTATTACACTTACAACCTAATCTTCCTCATTGTTCTGAAGCCGAGATGAAGTTTGAGCTCCTGATATGCAGACACGAGAATCTCTTTCTGTACACGTCCAGGAGAACATCACAGTCAATGTCGCAGCGTCATCACAAGTGAGGAAGACCAAATAGTCCCACACACTGCGAATCGGCAGTTTTCAATTTCACAGAGCCAAGGACTCAATCGCTGCGGTTCCTCGAATTGGCAAGGAAACAAAATAAATATCTCAGTCTCATGTTGGTTCGTGGAGTGCTGAGGCACTTCTCCTTCTTTAAGAGTCTGGAACATTGACTCTGATGTTCGTGGAGACATTGATTGATTAGAAGCATTGAAAGGAATCCTATCACAGATGCCCATGCTGTTGATGCTGAACAAAATAGCCCTTACTGGGAATTGAACCCGGGCTGCAGTGGTAAAAGTGCCAATTCAGAACCACGACATGACCAGAGACTAGTACAGCGGTCAGACGCACGTAGAGTGACAGCCCTCAAATGTGTTGGACGCGTTCTTTGCAGAAACAACCGCTTCACTATCCTCATTCCATTTTCCATCTCTTTGCCTTGTATGACTTTACATGACAAATACAGACTGAATACCTCAGAAGGTTGTGTTGATTTCATCACAATGAGTTGCAAATTTATCCACCACCACTGGTGGATGAAGTTTTTACTGCTTATCTACCGAAAACTTTCTGTATCTTACATTTAGTCTACGCCACATGGCGTTGGACCGAGAGATACCATTTCGTTCAGGCTAATATGCCTTCATCTCTCATTGTTTCGCACATTTCAATCATGTTTCCTCACAATCTCCTCTTCTCCTTTGAAATTAGACCAGAGAAACTGATCGTTTCCAAAAGAAAACACCCTTTCCCTTTGCTGAAGACTGCATTGTGTCCTTTTTCTGAGCATGATGTTCTAGTGATCTCCGGTACATGTCAGTAAAAATTGCTACATGAGCACTGATCTCACAACAGCAGTATGTAAATGGATCGATTGGTTTTAAGGTCCTAATTGTGGGATTGGGTGACGTTGGCCCAACAACATTGACTGCAGCTGCACAGACTGAACAATATCAATGCGAGTGCTTGATTGCCAAATGCCTCAGGAAAATTGGAGGAGCGACCTAAAACAGGGTTGCTGATCGTTGGATGGGGAGAAATCTCCCAGAATGAGTGGGTAGAAATCCTGAGACATAGACAGCAGAGATGTGAAAGGGCGAGGGTTTGAAGGAGCAAAATCATCACCTCGACGAATATTTTCATGTCAAAAAAGATTGATTCGCTCCTACTTTTGTTAAGCATGTCTTACTCTGCATAAAACGGTAACAAGTGACAATACTGGAAGTCAAATTGCAGATGATCTTTCTGCTGCCGCTTCGCAAAGTGCTAACTTTGCACGATACCAGCACCGCATGGAATAGCATGATGCAAAAAGCAGCAAAGATAGTGGCAGAGAATATGTTAGGAACAGGACTACATGAACAGTGGTAATACTTGACAAACAGTAACTGAGACATGCAAAATCATGGTGGGCTGAATGGTTAACTTTGGTATCTCCAGAGCCGATGGATATTTCATCACTTAGTTTGTTGAAGGCGAAGATTGATATAGTTCTCCAGAAAATGAAAGCGTCAGGGAATAGTGCAGGAAATTGCTGGAATGTATTTCTGCAGAAGAAATGTATTTTACCTTCGGTTTCTTAACCGATTTCGTCATACAACCAAGTGACCACTGCTGTGGAATATTATATAGTGCCAGGTTTCAGGCCTGGAATACGAGAAACTGTATGGTGCAACAATGAAGATCAAACTGGAAATGGGGATGGGGATGAGCCAGCAGATATGGGTTCAGTAATGAAATCAGTGAGTGTGAAGTATTTCGCTGAAAGTATAGAGTGAATTGAAATGCCGGGAACTGAGAGTTCCAGCATTGCGTGGATCAGCTTCTATTGACGTGGTTTACATCGCATCAGGCTGGGAGCTCCAACGTGAACTGCAGCAGCCTCCATTGACACGAAGCAGGGAGCACCGGGACATCAAGCCGGTAGTTCCAACTTTACCTGGAGCAGCTTCTATTGACATCTGCACAGAGAGAAACGGAGGTAATGTTTTCTCTCTCTGAGCTTTCTCATATGGCTAACTCTGCTCTGGCAGGTAGGGTTTTTTTTTTGCTCATTTCATTTTATCGAATTTCTTGTAAACTTACACAGGTCGTTAAAGTACTTTCAAACTTCGAAAATTAGCTTGAATACGATGTTGTGATTAGGCATTGGTTTATCAAAAGTGATGGAGCAAAATCAGTGAAGTGAATTTGAAATTCATCAGATGAGCGGAGATACCATTGAATGGCTGAGTAGACACAAAGTGAATGGAAGTTTCATGAGGATGAATGTCTTTTTGTTACAAAACCTCCCGCTGCGCAATGAGTGGATCATTGGAATGAAGCAGTAACAGTGGTTATCTTTCCTGGTTATTCAACTTGTGAACATGAGTACGATTGTCATGTCCATGTTTAGATCACAATTCTGCAGAATACCCACCTCAAGAACGCGCAAGCGCAGTGTCACAATGGATAATACGCTTGGTTGCGGTACAAAAATCGTAGTTAAGGTTTTGACTTGGTTTAAAAGCAAGACTGGCAGGCTTCAAATTCACATACAAGCTAATTTACCGCACAATGTAGCACATACAACGGGCTAGTGGCACAAATGGTTGACATGCCTAACTACAGATCTGCTGAGTGGAGTTTCGATTCCAACCTGGCTTGTGGGCAGCGCTGACTTTATTGCACTAATAACTGACTGTTCTGAAGCCGAAATGAGGTTTGCACCTTGAACTGCAGGGACAAGAGTCCCTTCATTAAATGCCCCTGTGAACTTCAGAGTCAATATCCCAGAGTCATCACTGGAGGGGAAGCTGAATTCGTCACTCACGCTGCCCTTTACACCTGTCAACCTTCCAAGCTTCACTGTGGCACCTGCGATTGTGAAGGAAACAAGACACAGAGCCAAGTCTCAGCTTTGACATTTTTGGGAAAATCGTTCGGAATCAGAATCTTAGGAGATTGAAAAGTGAACTGTTTGAATGAGCAGAGACTGCCGAGGCACCGCCCCCTTTATTGAAGAGGCTGGGACGTAGTCTCTCATTTCTCGATGTCATTAATTGATCCGAGGTACTAAAAACACTCCACTTGCAGGTGGTCTGCTTTTGCTGATGTCGTTGTCAGAATCGAAACAAACCCCAATTCACGGACTGAGAATCAAAGCCGGGTCACAGCGAAGGAAGCAAAAAAAAAGGAACTGCTAGCCCCCGACGGACAGCTACACGAATACCACGTATGTGTAGAATGACAGCCCTCAAGGTCGTTATACATGCTTTCGTCAGATGCAATCGCTTGACTATCTTTATTCATTTTCATCACTTGCCCTTGTTTGCATTCACAACTCAAGTTCAGATCCGTGTATTTCTGAAGGTGATGTGAGTTCGCCTCTGTGCATCTCTTCATACAGTGAATCCAAATTCTACCATACGCTTGCTGATGAGATTTTTCTGCATATCTCCTCAACCCTTTCCACCTCTTAACTTCAGACTATGCCCCTGTTGATCGGTCAAGAGGAAACGTTTCTTTTAGTCTGCATTGTCGATGTCGCTCATTATTTAGTGCATATGAACCATGTATCCTCACAGTTTCCTCTGCCTTAAGAAAACAACCACAGTCAAAACAATCTTTCTTCATAACCTACACTTTTCAACTTGGTCAATTTCTGCACGGTTTCCAGTGCGATCACATGACTACTGTAATGTGAGTTGCAGAACTGCACGCAATATTTCGGGGGAACCGAATGAACAAATGAAATAAACGACTGGAGAAAGCCACAGAAACTTGCCGTTTCCAATAAAACATCTTTTGCTCAATCCTGCGCTGTGCACGTATACTGATCCCGATGCTCCAGTAATCTATTGTCCGTGTCAGTAAAAGCTGCTCCACGAGGATTAATTATAGAAAACCTGCATCTACATGGATTGAATTGCTTGAAGATGCCGAACATGGGATTGAGCACTTTCACCCAAAACAGTGACCGCAGCAGTACAGAATGAACAGTGTAAATGTGAGTATTATATTGTGCAATACCTCAGTGAAATGGGAGGGTGGACGTTTAGGTGAGTTAGTTATTGTGGGAGGGAGAGATTTCTCCGATAAAGGGTGGTTATGATATGTTAAACGCAAAGATGTGAGACAGCGGGTGTTTGAAGAAGGAAACTTATCACCACAAAGAGTATTTTTATGTAAAAAAAAAGATTGATTTTCCCAGCATTAGCTAAGCACATATTACATGGAGTAAAACGGGAAAAATGCCGATTGGTGTCACAGTGATTCGAGCAGGACTTGCTGTGTTGACAATGCCAAGGAAGAACCATTTTATGATCCTGGCGCCACATGCAAAAGCACGATGCAAAATGCAATAAGGATCGTGGCAGAGGTTATGCCAGGAAAAGAACCACTCGCACAAAGGAATACTTGTCAAACAGTGACTGAGATGTGGGAACTCAGATTCGGTTGAATCTTTAGCTTCTTTGTCCCAAGAGACTGTAGAGATTGCAACACTGAGGTTGTAGGAGATCACGTTTGCGAAATATCTATAAAACTTCAAAGGGTCATGGGATATTGCTGAAATTTATTTCTCAATAACACTGTATTTTAACATCGGTTACTTCACCAATTTCCTCATTCATTGATGTGATCATATAATGGCATATCATATAATCCCAGTTCAAGGGCGTGTAATCAGAGAATTTGAGTCGCACTGCACCCAATACGAATTGGAAATGGTGATGGCATTGAGCGCGAGCATGTGGCTGCGAAAATGCAATTGGTCAGCGGAATGCCATTCTCTGATGATACAAAGACACGTGAAGTATCGAGGCTAAAGGCTCTCGCCTTAACGTCAGCGGCTTCAATTCCCACTTATCAAGAAGCTGTGGGACATCAGACTGGGAGCTCCAATTTCACCTGCAAGAACTTGTATTGACATGGAACAGGGAACATTGGGACAACAGCTGGGCGAAAAGATAGTCACCTATTTTCATCTTGAGTGAAGTAGTTTTCAGCAGGATACTTGTTTGTGGATTGAGGGAATATCTGCAACTGGGAAAGTCTAAAGTACAAAGAAGAATTCTTCAAAGAGTCAATTCTTGGAGAAACATCTGTGCAAAGAGAAGCAGAGGATTTTTTTACGTCATCCGCCCATCCTTATATTTTTGACTTTGCACTGGATTAATTTCCATGAAGAGATTTTTTTGCTCGGTTCACAGTATTCACTTTACTGCATACTCGCAAAGGTCGTTACTGTAATCGCAATCTCTGAAAGTTAACTGGTATATACAATGTGGTGATTAGGCTCACGTTCACGTCAGTTATGCTGAAGAAGTAGATTCGAAATTCATCAGATCAACAGTAAATGACTGAGCAGACAGAGTGTGAATGGAAGCTTCATGAGGACGTATGTGTTTTTTTTGGAAAATTCACTGCTTTGAAAGGTGAAGAAGATTGGACTGAAGCAGTGACAATGATTATCTTTATCGCTTGTTCAACTGGTGAACATGACTGCTATTAGCCGTGTCCGTGTTAACATCATGGCTCTTAAGGTCACCCCCATGCATTGGGCCAGTGGCGCAATGGATGACGCGACTGACTACAGGTCAGGAGATTATAGGTTCGAATCCTACCTGGCTTGGGAATAGCGCAGACTTATAATAAGCATGAAAACTGATTTTTCCGAAGCCAAAATAAGGTATTAGTTCCTTATCTGCAGGACCGAGAATGCCTTCCTTAAGTGTCCCCGAGAATATGAGAGTCAATATTCTAGCGTCATCACTGGAGGGAAGCCGAATAGTCACGCGTGTTACTCATGTGCACAATTCCATTTCATAAAGCCACCGATCGAATAACTGTTGCTCGCGGGAATGCTCAGCTTTGAGAACTTTTCGAAACTCTTTGGCCAGTGGAATCAGAGAAGAATGAAGGGTTAACTGTCCAAATGATCTTTATAGCGAGTCAGTTCCAGACTCGAACACCGCTGACTGATAAAGTTTTCCTACCAGTCTATTCAAAGCTTTCTGCATCCTATCTGAAATCTACAAACCCTGGTGATCGATCAAGAGCTAATGTGTCCTTCAATCTGTCATTCCATGCTCCTCATTATTTCGGACACGTCGATCATGTCTCCTCACAATCAGCTCTGCTCTGAGAAAAACAACCTCCGTTTTGCCTAGGCCACACCACTCAAAATAGTCTTATGCAGGCAATCCAGAGCGTAACTTCGTTGTTTGTTTTGGTAAATATATAGTAAAATTTACTCGGAATACTTTAGCTAGGTTGACTTCCAGTTTTTAAAACAGAGAGATAATTATTCACAATATTAAGCGATGAAACACAGTGAACAGAATATAGAATACCCACAGAACTCAGCTATCCAAAATAGATTTAATTATGCTTTTCCAAAAATACACAACAGTCCTGATAATTAAACCCCATAAACACAGAGGAAAAATGAAACAGGTTTACAGGTCGAAATTAAAGGGGCAGAAGAAGAGAGACACGCACATCACTGGCATCGATAAGCACCTGGAAAGCCTTCGTGTAATTAGATGTTGCTGACACTTTGGCAATGGTTTACAAAGTATTTAGGCTGTCAAATACATTTTGAAAGTCTTGTGTTCACTGAAATTTATTGTCTGTTTTTAACAATTCGGTGAGTGGAACAGTCCCATTGGTATCATTCAGCACAAACTTTCAGTAAAAGCCACTCTATCCGGGAACCGTAGTACTGCTCTTTTCGTCAACAATGTGTAAAAGTCCCCTGTAACTTACGATTTCGCATCCCGTGGGGCTATTTGCCCATCTTCAATGACATATCCCAGGAAGGTGACTTTGGCTTTGGCAGATTCACTTTCAGTTAGGTTTACATACCAGTTTGACTTCCGAATTCGATCAAACAAGCCCTATAAATGCTGTAAATATTCAATCCATGAGAGACTCTTAGTCACGAGGCACAATATACACCACACAGTTGCATATCCGCCAATTAACCTGTCAGTTAACCTCTGAAATATGACTGGTGGTTTCTGTACAAACGGCATTAGTTTACATTTCTGCAGGCCTTTTGGCGTTATAAAATTGCCTTTGATATTTCTGACAAAGTTCACTGCCAGTAACCTTTGAGGAAGTCCAACTTGGAAATGCAAGTTGCTCCTCCAATCTTTTCCACACAGTCTTCCAGCTGCAGATATGTATCTGCATCAGTCTTTCTAACAACATTGATTTTGTGGTAGTCCACACATAACTGTTGGGTCTTTTCTGCCTTTGGCACCATGATGATGGGTGAACTCTATTCATTGACACTCACTTCGGTTATGCCATTTTGGAGCATAAATGATATCTCCTTATGAACTTGCACAACTTTAAAGGGTTATGCCTGCAAGGATGTTACAAAGTCAGAACAGCATCTCCTATATTTACATCATCTACAATTAGATTATTAATACCCAGTATATTTCAACAGATCTCCCCATGCAAGAGTAATAACTTTCTATTTTCTTCTGGAAGATAACTGAATAACTTTACCAATATTAGACAACTTTTGCATTGTCCAATTTTATTTCAGGAACGTCCAATGCAGAATTCCCTGACATTGGTTCTTCCCAGTGTGTCGTAGTCAATAACACATTCTCCTCTTGTGTTCGTTCTCTGCCAAAATACCGTCAGAGTATATTCCCATCGCACATTCTGTGAGATTCCTTCATGCCTGGAGTCCCTATCAAGTAGCTAACCTCACTCAAGTTCCTCTCAATTAAATAAGGTCTTCTAAACCTTACTTTAAAGTTTCACCGATTAATGAAATTTAAATAAATACATTATTCCGAGTGGCAAAATTGTGATTTTTTGATTTCTCATACACTTCCTGCTTCACCATTTGCTGTGATACTTTTTAATACTGTCCTGACAACTCCCCATTATTTAGGCCAACTCTAAAATTTGTTACATTGTCCAAATGCGTGGTCTCTCTAATCTGACTTACTAATTTTGCCTTAATAAATTTTAATGGTCCTCTTACTTTATGCCCACAATTGGTTTCAGACGGACTTAGATTGGTGGATTCTTTTGGTACATCTCAGATCGCAAACAGCACTGATGCAACTCCCTTATGGAAATAATCTGGCTCCTCCGAACCATAAAACCTCAAAATAGTCTTTAATAATTGACTTCACCTTTCCAGTGCACCCTGTGATTCTGGATGGTACACAGTAGATTTGAATCGTTTTATTTCCAAGCTATCTATATACTCCTTGAAAAGTTTAGATGTGAAGTTTGACCCTTGAGCTCATTGTATCTCTGATGGTAGTCTTAATCTCGTTTGTAAAAAAAATCGTACCTCTTCCACAGTCCTTTTAAATGTCATATTGTACGATTGAACAACATTTGGAAATCTCGTCAATACATCCATTACTGTTAATTAATACTTATTCCATCGCTTATTGGATGTAGGGAACCTACACAATGAATGAAGTCACTTAAGAAAGATTCCTCGAACGCTGGAGTAGGTATTAAAGGTGCAGGCTTTGTTATTTCCCATGGATTTCCTATTAGCCGAAATGTATGACACGTCTGGCAAAATTCAAATGCATTCCCCTGCAATCCAGGCCAGTAAAAATGTCTTTGTATTTTAGCCTCCGTTTTCCTCACGCCTAAGTAACCTCCAATTTGTGGCACATGCGGCACTCGCAGCTCCACTTTTCTGTACCCTACAGGAAAATAAATTCTGCCCATTTCTCACTTGCTTGAATATGTGTTGCTCTCCATTTCCTCCTTAACATATCATTTACTAAGTAATATCACACGGGGATGAATTCACTCTCCTTCCAGGTACAGGTCTTCTGATCCAACTGCTTTAATTTTTCATCTTTCTGCTGTAAGTCAGCAGCACAGCAGAGCTGAATATACTTGCATTTATAACGCAACTGCTGTGTCCCACTGATCTGATTTTAAAAATATTTTGTAATCATATTTCAGCTTCCTTATCCCTGCCTTTTGATTTATCCTGCTTCAGCTTGTGACTCTGTGATCGCGTTCAGACACAATCTGGGAAAATTCCTTGATAAACTTCCTGCATGCTGCACTTGCGGACATCTCGACTGGTTTTTCAACTGGATTAGGCAGCACGCTTACCGGCGATTGAGCTATATCATTTGCAAGCACAAATTGTATTATTGGAGCTGAGAGTTTTTCCAGAACTCCCACCACAAATTCTCCACTCTTTTTTGCCCACTCTAGCCTCACTCTACATAACTGAGCAATTTTTCGTCCCACCATGAATTCCCGTGCACATAGTGCTTCAGGACCACATATTTTCCGCTCCTTCAGCATCACAGACAGGCACGATCCTGTGTCCCTGATATCTCTCTATCTGCTACTCCTGGCCAAGGTAAATAAACTTTACCTTTGCAGGTATATTTTTAAAGCAGATCTGGCACTTTCCCCTTTCCAACCTCCGATCGGCTTGTGCACTCTGATGCAGCTTTCCACCCTCCACTGTGCTTTCTATTGCCAAGCCAAAAAAATCCAGGCTTGTTTCGTTTTCCTGCATCTGACTTTCCAGTGCTTCCCCTAGTCCTCCAAAATTGATTTCATGTGGCCTACTTTATTGTAATAAAATCCTCAGATCTTGTTCCTTTCAAGAGTTCCCTATTTAACCTGTGATAAGTTATCCGAATGATCTTCACAGAGATTTAACTTTCCCTTTCCACGTGAGGATTTCTCTTCGCCCCAATTTCGATGCCTCAGACTTAAAATGATTCTGGAAGACCATCCTTGTTTTATTGACCACTTCATAACAATCAGCCATTTCAGCTGCTAACCTTACCGTTTGAACAATATGGTCTTCCAGATTAAGCTTATCTTCAGCCTTTATCACCTGCCTTTTAAGGTGAATTCCTTTAATAATTGCCAATTTCTGAAGTTCAAACCCTGTGTCCCTTTCTCTGTGCACTGCTGCTTTCTCTTCTTCCCTCTCTCTCCTTCGAATCGTATCTCAAACTGCTTCAAATCTGGTGTCCTTTCCTTATCTCTCGCGTCTAACTCAAGCTGCTTCATTTTCAAATAAATGTTAACCATCTCTACAGATTCTTATGGATTTTCCAGCTTAGTTAAATTCTGAGCTATTGCGGGAATTATCTCTCCTTTCCTCACAGAAATCGGCAAATACAACCCCAGCATATCTGCTAATTCCAGACGCCAGGCCTGAATTATTTAATGTAAGATTACCAACTTTACATCGTCCATAGCCAGACAACTCTTTGTACCTAAATGAGACATTGCTTTCCTCGGCAATGTCTACCCCAATCCAAATCAACACCCGAAATAAAGACGCAAGCATCTATCAGTTACTCTTGTAATCCATCAACTACCTCCCAATTTATTATGGACGAGGCTAAACGATTCAAAATGTTATTAAGCAGACAACCCAGACCGTAACGTTATATTTTTTTCTTTAAGTGTATAGTGAAAATTACTCGAGGAAGCTAGTTACAAAAATTATTCACAAAATGACGGATTGAAAAACAAAAAACTGAATATAGAATACCCACAGAACTCAGTCTATCCAAAGTAGACTTGCTTGTGCTGTTCTGAAAATACACAACAATCCTAAAAAAACAAGAACCTTAAACACAGTAAAAATGAAACAGAAGCTTATAGGTAAAAACTAGAAGGGCAGAAGGAGAGAGATTA
Source organism: Chiloscyllium plagiosum (assembly GCF_037043375.1). Lineage (NCBI taxonomy): Eukaryota > Metazoa > Chordata > Chondrichthyes > Orectolobiformes > Hemiscylliidae > Chiloscyllium > Chiloscyllium plagiosum. The sequence continues at coordinate 77,160,640 of NW_028270176.1, forward strand.
TTAGTTAGTGCACCACTGCTGCAGGATCTCAAAACCGGAATTCAGCTTTCCAGAATGACCACTCCTATTCTATTAGACAGTTCATTTCTAAAACATAAAATCTTTGGCCTTAAGCCTCAGCTGTTTACGGAGAAACGAAAGGCCTCTCAGTGAACACTTTTATCTCTGTAACACTTCATCCGATTCGGAGCCTGAAATGTTTTACAACGCCTTTGATAAAAAAAGATATCAAGTCACATTATCCTTGAGGAAAAGAACAGCTCCGTTTTTCTTAAAGAAGAGAACATCTTTGTGAGAGCCCAGTCCGTCCAAACTATCTTCATAAGTGAAACTCTTCGAACAGACAATATCCTGGTAAATCTGTTCTGCACCGTTACCAATGCAATCACATCCCTGCTGTAATGATAATTGCAGAAAGCCACACAATACTCCAGCTCGAGCCGATTGGGCAAATGAAATTAACAACTTAGAAAACCACAGAAACTGCACTTTTCCAATAATATGACTTTTACACAATACTGCCCCGTGGAGAAAGTGAGAACTGCAGATGTTAGAACTCAATGTGGACAGTGTGGTGATAGAAAACACAGTAGGTCAGGCAGCATGCGTGGAGCGGGAGAGTTGATGATTCGGGCATAAACCCTTCATCAGGAATGATGTTCGTGGCCGTGGGGGCTGAGTGATAAATGGGCGGTTTCGGGGGTTTGGGCGCATGATAGCTGAGAATGCGATGAGAAGATAAAGGTGGCGAATAAGATACTGGTTCTGACACGAGGTGGAGCGGATAGGTTGGAAAGGTGATGTGCAGGTCATGAGGGCAATGCCGAGTTGGAATCATGAAAGTAGAATAATATGAGGGAAGGGCGAATGAGAAAACTGGTGATCCCATGTGTCATCAAGGTCCCAAGAGGAAGATGAGGCCTTCTTCTTTCAGTCATCAGGTGTTTAGGGAATGTCAATGAAGGAGGCGCAGGACCTGCATGTGCTTGGCAGATTGGGAGGGGGAGAATGAATTGCATCAATGATGAGCTCCCAACCACATATCAAACCTATAATTACGAACATGTTATTAGATCACAGGAACAATATCCAAAACTATCACACCTGAGGAGAAGGCGAGGATTGCAGATGCGAGAGATTACAGTCAGGAAGGATGGCGCTAGAAAGCACAGTGGTTAGGCAACATCTGAGGACCAGGAGTGTCAATGTTTCCAACATTCCTGACGAAGAACTTATGCTCGAAACATCGACTTTCCTACTCCATGGATGCTGCCTTACCAGATGCCCTTTTCCGGATCCACGCTTTTAACTCGACACCACCTCAGCTCAACTGCATAGGAAAATTAAGCTGCACCTGTCACCACTCAGTTGATTCTTCTGTCGCATGTGAGACAAACTGCAATATTCATTTCCCCATAAATATCAGGTTATTCAGATCACTAAAGAAATGAAAACTGCAGAGACTGAATGTCTGAGAGAAAAGAAATAATTTTTGCAGAATTCAGCATTCTGTCAGTTCAACTGAACGTTTGAATATTAATCATGGTAAAGGAAAAGAGAAAGCTGCAGTTTAATAACTGCTACATTCTGATTCTGAAAAGAAAAACGAGTTTCATGAACTAGAATGTTTCGATCGGGCAATGCATGCTCACCTTGTTAATTGCTGATAGGAATGGAGGAATATATATTGGCTCCGCCACTGCTGAACAGATGAAACATATCATGATGCCTTCCGAATCAGTTGATGATCCTGCAGACAAGTCAATGTGACTCATATCCCAGCACAGCCAGTTCGGTGTTTATTTCAGAGTCCTGCAACATCACATTTAATTTAAATGATCGTTATTGATTGTTCCTTATAAATATGGCATTCTCCATTTCAAAGTGCATTGGACAATATTGTACACACTCACTTATTCATCGGTACATCACTCAATTTTAGTACCCCTAATGTTCAATTCACGACTTCACTACCAAATGACTTTCACGGAAAAGAATGTTTATTTTTAAAACCGAAGACTGACCTGAAGCAATGCCTGTTGGAAATCAACCATCATTCTGTCACGCTCTATAACTGATTTAGTGTGTCTCAGTGCCTGTCACCATAAACCTGTGCCCTTAGTTTTTAACTTCACCATTCTGCGCAAACGATTCAGGTCAGTTGTCTATCCATACCCGTCAAGATTTTATATACGGTGAGAACGTGACGCGCTGCCTGAAACATTCCAGCTAAAACGCTCCTGCCTACCCCATCTCCACGCTTAAATCCAGCCCTCAGGTCCCCGCAACATCCTTGTAAATCAGTCGTGTACAGTTTCAATTTTCACAAAATCCTTCCTGTAGAAGTTGACCATAATTGCAAGCAGTATTCTAAGTGTGATCTCACCAATGCTCTATATCGTCACAACATGACATTCCAACTTGGATAATCGACTTTCTGACGAATGACAAAAAGCTTGCCAAGTACTTTCTTCACCATCTTGTCGACTTGTATAAATTTTGCCTTGACTGATAAAGTTGTGATTGTCACGATGTTCTGCTGCCTTGACGGACATGTGGCCCAACATGCAAAATCTCTCTGTTCCTCTGGGTTTCCGCGTGTCCTGCCTTTCATTGAGTCATCCGTTGAAGTGTTACTTCCAATGTGCATCACCTCATGTTTTTCATGGTTAGTTTCAACATCCCCTATCTGAATTTGACATTTGACAAATCCATCTCTGAGCTCCTCCATCCTATGACCTTCTTCCTCACTATTAACCACTTTGCTAATATTCGTATCATGGACAACTCTGCTTCTCATTTCCCGATAACCTGTTCTATATTCTTTACACACATTCACAAACGACATGGGACCCAGCATTCATCCTTGTGTCACACCATTGATTACCAGTTCCAATCACACAAAAAGCCTTCATCACCATCCTGTGTCTCCTACCACCACCAAATGAAGTTTGGCTCCAACTTGCCAGGGGACCTTAAATCCCTTTTCACTTTTATCCTCTTACCAGTCTCCAGTGTGGTGTCGTGTTAAAGGCTATGTTGAAATCCACACAAACAACATCAATTTTACTGCCCTCGTTAAAAAACCCGATCACTTGCCAATCAAATAGACTTCATCCAATCTGTTAGGCATGACATTCTGTAACAAAACCGTGATGACGCTTCCTGATGAAACCTTGCCTGGACAAGTGGCAGTTAACGCTCTCCTTCAGGATTTGCTCCAAAAGGTTCCCTTCAACTGATGTGAGATTCACTGCTGTGTGAATCTCTGGTCTATCTCTCCCAATCTTGCTGAAAAGTGGAACTGCATTAGTCCAATCCAGTACAAACCGAAAGGGGAATGTAAAACATTGCTCAGAACACCTGTAATTTCCACCCTTGTCACAGAGAGGAACATAAGGTGCAAGTGCGTCATGAATTGGGAATATGCCCACGTCAAGTCGGTCAGAACCACGAACACTTCCTCAGTCCCTATGTCAAACTTCTTCAGAACCTTTCCATCCCTATTCCTGCATTTTGCCCCTATATCTTCCCACAAGAGGAATGTTCGCTAGCTGAAAAATTAAAGTGATTCACTCAGTTATCCCATTTGCTAACACAACTGTACTGGAAGGAGATCATTCAGATATTTTAACACGAAAACGCTGTATTCAGCCTTTGTGGTTATAAAACATTGTGCCTTGATAGCCACAGACTATTACAGTGAGAAATGGTTTGAATTTTCTCTAACTGAAAAACATTCTTTTTATTCCTCCTCTTGTGGAGATTCCTATCTGTTCACATCTGACATGACGGAGATTTTTCTCTCTGTTGTTTATCATATCCAGAACAGAACTCCGGCACAAATCCCAAGCACATGATTTCTATATTTATTGACCTACGAAGTCGATGCCAATGCCTCACATTGTAATGGGATTCATCAAAAAGAGAACTTTTCAGGATTAACACAGTTCTGTCTTATGTGCAGGGGGTCATTACACAAGCACAGTATCAAGCTTCCTCAGGGGCAAGACCAAAAGATGCTGGAAAGACAAATCGGAGTTAATATTTTAGGTCCAGTGACGCCGTCCTTAGCACTGATGGTTTCCAGTAAAAGTTTCGTATACATGCAGAAGATATGTGGGGGCGCAGTAATTAGGAGGAAACAAGATGTTGGGATAGAGCCGAAAGAGAGAAACTAACAGTTGGGCATAGGAATTGATAATGATTTGTTTGGAGCATTAATAACTGTTCACGGAGACTGTTTATGACTAACCATAGGTAGTGTATAATGGCTGCTTTGCTATAACTAGGCCTGAGGGTGTGTCGGGGGCCAGGACATGTGAGACTTCAGGCCTCTAAAATGACTGAAATTGATATGGAGGGTTGCGGGGTCCTCAAGCAGAATATCGTCTGTTGCTTTTACAGCATGCGCTGAGCTCTGGTGGAACACTGCAGTAAGCCTGAGATAGAGACGTTGTCTAGGAAACATGGTTCTGTGCGAAAGGAGCAGTCAACTTGAAGCTCAGGGACATATTTGGCGATAGAACTTTGTATTCTGCAAAACGGTCATTCAGTCCACACTTCATTTCCCAAGGTAGTGGCGACCACAATAAGAGCAGTGAATCTATTAGACTGGATTGTGCAAAGTGTAGGGAAAGTGTTGCTTCACCTGGAAGGTGTATTAGAGCACTTGTGTACTAAGCAAGGAGGTCAGAAATGGACAAGTGAGAAGAAGCAAGAAGCAATAAGAAAGGATAGCGTCGAAGATATTATCAGATATGTTGTTAATCAATGGGTAAGAAAGCGACCATAACGGCACTGTACCTGAATGCTCGTACATTTTGGAAGAAGGTTGGGGATATATCGGCATAAATTATCACGAACAAATACGATTTAGTAGACATTGCAGAGGCATGGAGACAGCATAGTCAAGACTGGGAGGTAAATATTCACGGGCATGAGACAATTTGGAAGGACAGAAAGGATGGTAAGGAAGGTGGTGAAGCTCAAACATTCAAGGACAACCTCAGACCGATGCTGACAGATGATATACGTTCTATGGAGAATAAGTTTGAATCCATTTGAGAGGAAATTAGAAGTTCTAAGAAGAAAATGTCACTGATTGTCTGAGTCTATCCGCCTCCATATTTTAAGATCACATTGGGGAGGGCAGTAAACAAAGGCATAAATAACACCTGAAAAACTGGTATGGCAATTATCATGCGGATTTTAATCAACATGCCAATCGGTCGAAGCAGCTCAGTCAGGGTAGCCCTGACGAGGAGAGTATTGAGTATCTGCGATAGATTCCTCAAATACTGTGCAATGGAACAGGCCAACAAAGGGAGAGGCCAAATTAGATTTGATACTGGGTAATGAACACGGCAAGGTGTTAGATTTGGCGGTAGGTGAGCACTTTGGTAATAGTTCCCAAAATTCAGTTATGTTTACTTGAGTTTTTCAATGGGATAGTAATACACCGGAGGACAAGCGTTTCTGCTGGGGGAAAGAAAATTGCAATGCGATTAGATAAGATTACGCATGCACTGGTTGGGCAAGGAAACGGCAGGGAATGGGCAGAATAGAAATGTGGAGCTGATTCAAGGAGCAGGTTCTGTGTGTCTTTAATAACTATATACCTGTCAGACAGGGAGGAAATTGTCAAGCGCAGGAGTCATGATTACTAAGGAAGCCGAATCTCTTGTTAAGATGAAGAAGGCTTGTGTTAGCAAGAGTTGTGAAGGCTCAGTTCGGGCCATTGAGAGTTACAAGTTAAACAGGAAAATCCTGAGGAGAGACTGAAGATGAGCCAGGAGGGGAGCTGAGAATTTGTTAGCAGATAGGATAAGGGGAAATCCTAAAGTTTTCCATAGGTCTGTAAGGATTAAAACAATGAATGGAATAAAATATGGCCAATGAAGGACAGTCTTGGAAAAGTAGTACCTGGAGTCAGAAGCGATGGGGGAAGCGCTAAAGCAATATCTTTCGTCAGAATTCGCACTGGAAAAACAAAATGTTGTCGAGGACAATACTGAGAAACAGGCTACTAGACGAGATCGGATTGAAGTTCCCAAGGGCGAGGTGTTACAAACTCTGAAAATGTGTAAATATATATATTCCCGTGGGCCAGATGGGATTTATCCCCAGATTCTCTGGGAAACCAAGAATCTGATTTCCGAGCCTTCGACTTTGATATTTATGTTGTCATTGTCCAAAGGTATAGTACCAGAACACTACAGGATAGTAAAAGTTATTCCCTCATTCAAGAAGGGAAGTAGAGAAAACCATGGAAATTATAGACCATTGACCCTCCCGTTGGTTGTGGGTAAAGTGTTGGAAAAGTTCTAAGAGATAAGATTTGTAATCATCTCGATTGGAATAAGTTTATGAGGGAAAGTCAAGCCGGTTTTGTGAATGTGAGGTGGAGACTCACAAACGTTATTAAGTTCTTTGAGTAGGTCATTAAACTAGATGTCGGTTTGGCCATTGAACTGGAAAGTTCATTACCAGACATTTCATCACCCTACTAGCTAACAATTTCAGTGGGTATCCAGGCGAAGCACTGTTCATGATTCCTGCTTTCTATTTATATGTTTGAGTTTCTTTGCCTTGATGATGTCATTTCCGTTGGTGATATCATTCCTGTTCTTTTTCCTCAGGGGGTGGTCGATGGCGTCGAGATCGAAGTGTTTGTTGGTAGAGTTCTTGTCGGAATGCCATGCTTTGACGAATTCTTCTGGATGTATCTGTTTGGCTTGTCCTAGGATGGACATGTTGTCTCAGTCCATTGTTGTGTTTGTCGAATGCAATGTTTGTTACAGTTCTTGCACAGTATCTTGTAAATGTCATCATGTTTTGCATGTGGACAAATAGGTAGAACACGAGACACCAGGATATATGAACATCAACTAACCACAAAACGACGTGACCCTTTCTCACTGGTATCCTTACATACAGATATGGAAAGGCACCACTTTGACTTGGACAACGCATCCATCCGAGCACAAGTGAAACAGAGACAGACACGAGAATTCCGAGCAGCATGGCATTGCAACAGGAAATCTATCAAAACGAGGTAGACCCCGTCTACAACCCCCTGAGAAAAAGAACAGGAAATGAAATCACTACAGGAAATGACACGACCAACCCAAAGAACCCCAAACATATAAATAGAAAGCAGAAATCATGAACAGTACGTCGCCCGAAGGCACAATGAAGATGTTACCCAGCAGGGTAACGAAACGTCTGGAAATGAGAAGGAATTTCTTCAACCAGAGGGATGTTACTCTATGGAACTGCTTGCCCAACGAAGTAATTGATGCTACATCAATAAATGTTTTTTTTTAAGCTAGGGCTGATTTTTGTTTGAACAATAAAGGAATTAATGATTATCTTCAGAGGTTGGTTAAGTGGATGTATGTCCATGGAAATATCAGGCATGATCTTATTGAACGGCGAAGCAGTCGCTAAGGCCCGCATGACATAGTCTTGCTCCTCGTTCTCATGTTCTATGAAAGGAAGAGTCACATATTCCGCGATTTTAGGGAAAGGTTCCATGGGGCTGTTGGGGGAGGTGTTGAGAGAGAAGGCACACTGCACCACAGTGCCACGGAGGGAATGGTTCCTGGGAAAGGCGGACAAGGGCGGGGAGGAGAATATATGTTTGGTAACAGTATTTCGTTGGAGGTGGTGAAATTAGGAAAATATTTCGTTGATCACTTGGAGTACCATAGCGCTTAAGGATCCAGACCAAGTTCTGAAAAACACGGGATGAGAATGGATCGTTGCTTCATGATGGACATTTGCAAGATGGGCCGAAAGTCCTTCTTTGGTGCAGTGAAAGTCACAATGTCTTTGAGAAGCTAACTTTAGCAGCCATATAGCATTGTGGCAAAAAAAGGGACATAATCAGGGATTTTCATGACACCCTCAAGCCTGTCTGACACATAGCCTGCGATTACACGCCACCTATGATTTGGCACCGGCAGTCTCCATTAACAGTTGTTCACTCTCCGAGCGACAGCGTTATTCTCCTAATTGACCAAATGTTCTTCTCTTTCTTTTGTTCTTTCCCGACCAACTGTTTACTCCTTTACAATACAGAACGAGACATGATGGGATAGTTCCTGTTCGTCTGGATGATTGCAGTGTTAAAGAAACAATGCACAGGAGAAGCACAGTAGATTAGTCAGCATCTGAGTTGCAAGAGACATTTAAACCACAACCTTCTTGACGATTCCTTACTTCAGTTGCAGCAATACTGAAAAGCTCAACACCGTCCAGAACAGAGAAACTGAATTGAGCAGCAACACACAACTAATAAAACGTCGACAAACATCCTTTCTCTCCACAACCAAACACTCAGACATGCAGTCTGCACCATCCATAAGATGCACTGCAGATATTCACCAAGGATCCTTAAACAATACATTACAAACTCACAACTACATCCATCTAAAAGGAAAGGGGTAGTAGATAGATAGGAAAGATCTCCAACCCACCTACCATCCTGCTCTGGAAATATATTGCCGTTCCTCCAGAATCACTGGGTCAAAACTGTGGATTTCACTTCCCTATAATTTGGGACTACCGACAGCACACGGAAACGATGGTTCAAGAAGGCAGCTCATCATCACCTTGTCCAGTCAAATCATAAATGAACAATAAATGCTGACCTGTTCTGGAATACCCACATCCGACGAAGAATGAAAAATCATACGCTTTGGTGTTCAAAGGAGTTCTCTCTTACTGAGATATTTCTGGATTTATTTGACGGGTATCAAAGATGAGGATTTGCATTTGGGAAACTGAAACGAAGCATCACATCAGAATTTGATGGAGTTGCTTTGTTCCATGTAGCCTGAACCTCACCGGCCTTTGAAAATGAAAGCAGAAAGTTACATTCACAGTGGAGTGGAAGCATTCACATTCTGAACTATCGAGACATAATTGGAGGGGCACTGGAGAGAAACTGCGGTAATGAGGTGACGATTCAATTACTTGTCTGCCCTGAAAATTCATCAGTGCAACCACACCGGGGAAAAACCATTCAACTGTTTTGAGTGTGGAAAGGGAGTTACTCAGTTTTCTAACTTGCTGACTCACCAGTGGGTTCACACGGAGAGGAAACCATTTAATGATGCAGAGTATAATAAACGCTTTAAAACTTTTGACGATCTGCTGTACCATCAATGTGTTCACGTTGATGAGAAGCCATTCAAGTGTTCTCACAGAGGGAGTGGGTTCAGGCCGTCATTTGATCTCACTTTACATCTGTGAACTCAGTGGACATAGACCGTTCGCCTGTTCGAAAAATGGGAAAGGATTCATTCAGTCATTCAGTCTGCTGAAACAACAGTGAGTTCATACAGCGTGGAGATCATTCGTCCACTGTGATTTGAAGTCATTAATTGATTCAGGCAATCTGCTGGAATACAAGAGAGTTCACACTGGAAAGAGACTATTCACCTGCTCTTTCATTTCTCAAACTTACTGAAAGACGAGCGAATTCATATTGGCGAGAGGCCATTCATTTGTTCTGAATTGGGGAAAGGATGCACTTCAGCCATCCATCCTCCTGGTACACCAACGGGTTCACTGTGACAATAATTTGTTTTAATGACACAGTGTGGGAAATGCTTTATAAGGTTCCATTAATTGAGGTCCCATCAACATGTTCACGCTGATGAGAACACAATCTTGTGCTCTCACTGTAGGACTTTTGTTTCTCGGATATAAGTGAATACACTTCACACGGTCTTCATTTCGACGTGAAGAGCATTCAGAAATGCTGAATGCATCGAAATATATTTAAGTACAAATCCACACTTAACAATAAAGAAAAGTGTCAAGAACAGGGCAGTTACTGGATATCTACCAGGCTCCTCTAATTGTACCGAATCAGGGGAAAAAGTCTTTGAATTTGATGTGATTGAAAACTGAACAATTAAACACCAGATCAATTAAAGAGATTAAACACATCCAATGAAGTAAACCCCTACTGACAGAAAGAACACAGTTCAATTCTCGATGCAATAACACTATATCGCATTCACATGCGACCTCACTGGATTGTTTACACTATTACCATCTTACCAGGCCGCAGAGGCTGCTGCCTTCATTTGAGAAAGAAGAGGCTGGTGGTGATTTAACCAGAGCACCACCAGCCCACCGGTCAGAGAATATTTAGTGAAGAACAACCTTTAAATTAACCTCAAAACAGTGATAGGAATTGGAAACACACTGCGAGCATCACACTGCTTTATAAGCCAACAATGCAGACAACTAAGCGAAACAGATTCCACCTGAATGGGCTGTCACACGTGCGAATGAGTAATTGAATCCCTTGCTACCCACAGTGCAAATTAACTGCCTCTCCACGCACGGTGGCTCAGTGTTTAGCAGTGCTGCCTCAGAGCACGAGGGGCTGGCGTCGATTCCAGCCTCGGAGGCCTCTCTGTGTGGAGTTTGCACGTTCTTCACGTGTCTGCGTGAGTTTCCTCCAGGTCCTCAAATTTCATCCCACAAGACAAAACGGTACGCCTGTTAGGTGAACTGGACATGATATATTACCCATACCGTAGGTTAGTAGTTGGGGTAAATATAAGGGAGGGTAATGGGTTTGAGTGTTCTTTGGATGGATTGTGTGGACTTGTTGGGCCGAAGGGCCTGTTGTTTCACTGCAGGGATTCTCATGTGTTTTCTGGTGTTCCATCACATCATTGCTACTCCTTAAGCTCTTTTCAAAGTCAGACCATTAAAATTTTCTGTCATTTGTGGGAACAAGTCCATATCAGCTGAGATTGGAGACACGAGTGAATCACTTCCCAGGTAAGGAGCAAGTAAATGTTTCTCGCTCGTGTGAATGTGGTCGTGCTCACTGAATAGAGATGACCAGGTGAATCTCTTTCCACACTCAGTGCAGGCCTCTCTACAGTGTGCCCATTCTTCTTTATCTGAAGCTTTGCTGATTTAATGAATTCCTTTTCATACACAGAGCAGACGAATGGTGTCTTTCCAGTGTCATGTCGATTGGGTGACATTAGGCGGGGTTGTGAAGATAATCACTTACCAAACAGAGCAGACATATTTTCTCTCCCTTTGTTGAAGTCGTTTGCTTGCCATTAGGATTGATCCCCGAGTGAATACCTTCCCGTCCATGGAACAGCTGAGTGGCTTGTCCCCATGTGAACAGGTTGATGTTGAATTAAGATTTTGAATTTAAAACCTTTGAAGATCTTAAAGTTTATTTTTCAACAGTATGGGAAATGACTTGCAAACCTGCCTACAGACAGCATGGCCAATAAGAACACAGAAAATCAAGCCTGTCCAAGCCATACAAGGAACACCGAAAATGCCTCAGCATTGACCAAACAGGCTGACCACAGTCATTCACAAACCACCGAATACACTTCCCAAGACAAACTACCAATAAGCTTCCTCGACCAGATAAATAAAGCTGTCCCCAAGGCTGAAGTGTAATCTAATACCCCAGTGATATCAAAGCGACATGAAGCTCAGGTCAGCCAGTGAAGCACCAGAATACCTTGCTCACCTCAGGAGAGCAACAATGGTATCACCTCACAGCCAACGAAAGGGACATTCTCAAATATCCACGAAGAGAGCTGGAACCCCCTGATTCCATTCTAGAACTGATTAATGCTGCTGGATGCTTGATTGAGTCCAGATTGTATTAAGCACGTCCAGAGCTTGTGCCGCGATCCGGATCAAGCCAGGGGAGAGCCGGACGGGCAAGGGAAGCCTGGCAAAATAGAATGAGAGACTGTTGATTAAATTTTTCCCATCAATCCTAAGAGATTCCTCAGCTCGAAGGAAATTGACAGGGGCTCCACCAGTTCACTTTTGTTTCTGTCTTGTGGTTTCTGATCATTTGCTTTGGATGTGTCTGTTTGTTTTGTGGTTGCTGACTGCATGTACTGTCAGTTTCAGGTGTCTCGTCTAAGTGTGTTTATCCATCAGACAAGTGTTTGTTTACAGTGCAGTGAGCGATTGTGCGCTCAGTAATCCTTTGTTGCTTGACCTGTCAATCACTCACTGCTTGTGTGTTCTGTGAATACTCCCTCTGTCTTTCCTCGAAAGTTGAAGTGCAATGCGTAGCAGTCAACGCAGGACGTCCAGTACGCCATGGCGGCAGGGAATTCCACCCACTGCTGGGATGTGCTCGCTGGACAACCCCAACTATGTGGTGAAAACAGCCAAGGACCGTAATTGTCCAAGACGATATTGAGGAGGCATGGAAGTTTAGATTCCCTTCAATGTCGATACAGGCCCGTCGACCCAACCAGTCCACACCGACCCTCAGAAGAGGAAGCCACGCAGACCCATTTCCCTCCCACGAATGCACCTGACACTATGGGCAATTTAGCACGGCCATTTCACCTGACGTGCACATCTTTGTGATTGTGTGACGAAACCGGAGCACGTAGAGGAGTCCCACGCAGACATGGCGAGAATGCACAAACTGCAGACAGACAGTCGCCCAAGGCTGCAATCGAACCTGGGACCCTGGCGCTGTGAGGTAGCAGTGACAACCACGCCGCCCTGTAAATGCGTGAACTTCCAAATAAAGATATGAGATTCTCTTGTTATACCTGGTTCACTGGCAGACACTGTGCTGAAAGAGACAAGGGATGACTGTTACATTACCCACTTTACTTTACCCGCCTCCACCACTACCGCTGGCAGCTTTTTCCACATATACGTGAAAAGGTTACCCCTCAGGTTTTTTTTTCAAATGTTTCTCCTCTCACGTTAAACTGCTGTCCTCTAGTTTTGGACTCTCCCACTCGAGGACAAAGGCCTTGGCTATTCACCATATCAATGCCTGCATGATTTTATAAGTCTTGTTCAGGCCACTCCTGAGCCTCCTTTTCTCTCACTGCAGGGAAAAGAGAAGCCCCAGCCTATTCAGCTTCGGCTTATACCATAAACACTCCAGTTCCAGCATCATTCTTGGAAATCTTTTCTACACCCTCTCAAGTTTCACAAAATCCTTCATAGAAACGGTCAGCCAGATTTGTCTAAAATAATTCTAAATGTGGCCTCACAAATGTTCTGTACAGCTGAGACATGACATCTCGACTCCTACACTTAACATTATGACCAATGAACGAAAGCATGCCAAACACCTTTTTCCCCACCCTGTCTCCCTGCAACTTCACTTTCAAGGAATGATGCATCTGCACCCTTTGGTTTCTTTGCTGAGCAACACTCCCCAAGGGCCCAGCCATTAATTGTATAAGTCCTGGCCTGGTTTGCATTACAAAACCGCAACAGCTACATTTATTTAATGAAGCATGGGTTCATGAAAGGCAAGTCATCTTTAACGGATTTATTGAAATTCTTTGAGGTGATAATGAGCGTGGTAGACAATGGGGAACTGGTGAACGTGTTGTATCTGGATTTCCAAAAGGCATTCAGCAAGGTGCTGCACAAAAGGCTGCTGCATAAAATAAAGATGCACAGTGTTACGGGCAATGCATTAGCATGGACAGAAGAATGGTTAACTAACAGAACGCAAAAATTGGGGATAAATGGGTGTTTTTCTGGTTGAAAATCGGTGACTAGTGATGTGTCTCAGGGATCAGTGTTGAGAATGCAACTGTTTACAATTGTTGGGACTGCAATTATTTACAATTCAGGTAGATTGCTTCGAGGTAGAGACCAAGTGTCGTGTGTTGTAGTTCGCAGAAGCCACGTAAATGAGTGATAGAGCAAAGTGTGCAGAAGGATATAGACAGGTTAAGGGAGTGGGCAAGGGTCTGGCAGATGAAGTACAATGTTAGTAAACATGAGGCCATCCATTTTGGTAGGAATAATAACAAAGTGGTGAAAACAATGACTGCAGATGCTAGAAACCAGATTCTGGATCAGTGGTGCTGGAAGAGCACAGCAATTGAGGCAGCATCCGACGAGCAGCAAAATCGACGTTTCGGGCAAAAGCCCTTCATTGCTGTGCTCGTCCAGCACCACTGATCCATAATAACAAAGTGGACTACTTTAAAATGGTGAAAAATTACAGAATGCTGCTGTGCAGGGGGCCCTAGGTGTTCTTGTGCATGAAACACAAAAGTCTGGTTTGCAAGTCCAGTAGCTAATTAGGAAGACAAATGGAATAACGTCCTTCATTGCCAGTAGATAGAGTTTAAAATTAGGACTTTCTGCTGCAGCTGTATAGGGCGCTGGTGTGGCCACGCCTGGAGTACTCTGTACACTTTTCATCGCCTTACATGAGATGACACTGAGGTGAGGTTTGCTAAGGAGTTTGATTACGTTGATTCTGGAAATGAGGGGGTTGGCTTATGAGCAGACTGGGATTATACTCATTGGAATTCAGAAGAATGGGGGAGGGGATTGTAAAATTATAAATGCGACAGATAAGACAGAAGCAGAGAGGCTCAAAGTTTGTGAGAAGATTTGTAGCTCGGGTGCTCGTTGTTGTGGTTCTGTTCGCCGAGCTGGGAATTTGTGTTGCAGACGTTTCGTCCCCTGTCTCGGTGGCATCCTCAGTGCTTGGGGGCCTCCTGTGAAGCGCTTCTATGACGTTTCCTCCCGCATTTATAGTGGTGTGTATCTGCCGCTTCTGGTTGTCAGTTCCAGTTGTCAGCTGCAGGGGCCGGTGTATTGGGTCCAGGTCGATGTGCTTATTGATTGAATCTGTGGGTGAGTGCCATGCCGCTAGGAATTCCCTGGCTGTTCTGTGTTAGGCTTCTCCCAATAGTAGTTTTGTCCCATTCGAACTCATGTTGCTTGTCATCTGCGTGTGTGGCTACTAAGGATAGCTGGTCAAGCCAACGTCTTCACTCAAAGGGTTGTGAATCTCTGGAATCCCCTGCCTCGTGAAGCAGCTGAGGCTAACCTGTTGAATGTTTTAAAGGTGCAGATAGATTTGTGAACAGTAAAGGAATGAAGGGTTATAGTGAGCGGTGGGTAAGTGGAGTCTCAGTCCATTGAAAGATGATCCACGATGTTATTGAAAGGCAGAGCTGACTCATGGAGTCAGATGGCCTACTCCTGATTGTATTTCTAATGTTCGGATGTTGTTATGTTCTAACAGGCCTCCAATTCAAAAAGTAATGCTCTCTAACTACTAAATAAAAACGGAAAGAACTGTGGATGCTGTGTATCAGAAACAAAAGCAGAAACTGCTGGAAATGCTCAGAAGGTCTGGCAGCATCTCTGGCGTGAAAGGCTCACCAGTTTATGGTTCCCTTGCTTTTCCATACAACTTTCTTCAATAATGCTGCCACATTCGTCACTCTCCAGTCTTCTGGCATCTCATCTATGATTATCAACGATACAAATATCTCAGCGAGGGGTTCAGGAATCTCTTCCCTCTCTTCCCACAAAGTTCTGGGAAATATCTAATCAGGTCTCCAGGATTTATTTAAATTCTTCTACTTCAAGAACTCCAACACCTCCTTTTCTGTAAACTGAACTCATTTTAAGATCACATTATTTATTTCCTAAGTTTCTTAGCTTCCCTGCTCCTGTCTACTTTAAGTATTGATGCAAAATATTTGCTTAGTGTCTCTGCCATCTCCTGTAGGTAAGCCATGTTGATCTTTAAGGGCTGTATTCTCTCCTTAGTTATTCTTTTAACCTTAAAATAATTTTAGAATCTTTTCGGATTCTCCTTAATTCTATTTGCCAAAGCAATTTTATGTCCCCTTTTTCCCCTCATGATTTCCTGTTTAAGTATACTCCTACTGCCCTTATATCCTTCTCAGGATCACTCAATCCCAGCTCTCTATATCTGATGAATGCCCCCTTCTTTCCCTGGACAGGAATTGCAATTTCCCTCATCATTGAGCTTTTCCCATGCCTTGCCCTTCACACAAACAGAAACATACCAACACTGAACTCTCATTGTCTCATTCTTAAAGGCCTCCCACTTGTCAGCCATCCCTTTACCTGTGAATAACCTCCTCCAACCAACTTCTCAAAGTCTAATACCATCGAAACTGGCCGCACTCTAATTTGAAACTTTCATTTTTAAATCAATGTTATCCTTTCGTATCATTATTATTAAACCAATAGAATTATGATCACTTTCTCTGAAGCCTACCCCTATGAACACCTCAGACATTTGTCCTGCCTTGGTTCCCAACAGACGGTCAAGTATTGCACACTGTCGAGTAGGTGCATCCACATATTGAATAACAACGTTTTATTGTACACACTTAACCAATTTCTCCACATTCCAAGATCTTAACACTACCCCAAACTCTGTTTGGAAAGTTAAAATTCCCTACCATTATCCTTTTTTCTTAAAGATAGCATAATCGCTTGTAAATTTCCCACTGACTATTAGGAGGCCCATTTTACAATCCCAGCAAGGTCATCACCTCTTTCTTATTTTTAAGTTTCATCCATATAACTTCACTGGGCAATCTACAAGAAATATCCTCTCTACATCCAGCTGTAATGTTCTGTCTATCCAAAAACACCACTCCACCTGCTCGCTTGCTCCTCTTGTCTATACATTCTATACCATCTATATCCTGGAACATTAAGCTGTCAGTCCTGTTCATTCCTGTGCCACATTTCTGTAATGGTAATGATATCCTTGTCCCACATTCCCATCTATGCCCTTTGTTCATCTGTCTCACATGTCAGGCCTCTTGCATCAAAGTAAATGCAATTTAGCAGTCTTACCTCGCTCTTGCCAAACTGTTGTCTGCCTTGACTCCTAGAATTGCTCACCGCATCTCACCTCAAAAATTTCTTATTCTCACTATCTTCTTGGTTCCCACCATACCCCTTACTAGTTTAAAACCTTCAGCATATAGCTAGCAAATTTCCCCACAAGAATATCGGTCCCCTTCCAATTCAGCTCCCTCTTATACAGGTCATTTCTATCCCTGAAGAGATCCCAGTGATTGAAAAGTAGTAATTCTAACCCCTGCAGCAGCTCCTCAGCCACACATTAGCTGCTCTATCTGACTGTTCCTAATCTCAATATTCCATTAGTTTTTAAACAAACCCCAACATGACATTTGCCATCCTTTTTGACAGTTGAAATTAAAAGCTAACTTTTTGTGGTTCGGAGATGCTGACTCCCTGTAGATTTCTGAATTCAATCTCTATCTTGCCTGTTAAAATGCATAACTTCACTGTTTATGTCTGTTCTCATTTATTTAATGCACATTACATTATTTTGCAAAGCTCCTTGTTCACTCTCTTGCCCTATCTGTATCCTTGTAAATCCTTTCTGAACCCTTTCCAGTTTCACAACATCCTTCCGATATGAAGGAGACCAGAATTGCACGCAATATTTCAGCAGTGGCCTAACCAATGTTCTGTACAGCCGCAACATGACCTCCCAACTCTTGTACTCAATATTCTGACCAATAAAAGAAAGCATACAAAATGCATTCTTCACTATCCTATCTACCTGCGACTCCACTTTCAAGTAGCTATGAACCTGCAGTCCAACGTCTCTTTGTTCAGCAACACTACCTAGGAACTTACCATTAAGTATATAAATCCTACTAAGATTTGTTATCCCAAAATGCAGCACCTCGCATTTATCTGAATTAAACTCCATTTGCCACCTCTCAACCCATTGGCCCATCTGTTAAGGATCCTGTTGTAATCTGAGGTAACCCTCTTCACTATTCACTGCACCTCCAATTTTGGTGTCATCTGCAAACTTACTAACTGCACCTCTTATGCTCGCATCCAAACCATTTATGTAAATGACAAAAAATAGAGGGACCAGCACCGATCCTTGTGGCACTCCAATGGTCACAAGCCTCCAGTCTGAAAAACAACCCTCCACCACCACCCTCTGTCTTCTACCTTTGATCCAGATCTGTATCCAAATAGTTCTCGCTGTATTCCATGACATCTAACCTTGCTAATCTGCCACCCATGGGGAACCATGTCGAACACCTTACTGAAGTCCATATAGATCACATCTACTGCTCTGCCCTCATCAATCTTCTTTGTAACTTCATCAAAAAACTCAATCGCGTTTGTGAGACATAATTTCCCACGCACAAAGCCATGTTGACTATCCCGAATCAGTCCTTGCCTTTCCAAATACATGTGCATCCTGTCCCTCAGAATTTCCTTCAACAACTTGCCCACTGCCGAGGTCAGGCTCACCGGTCTATAGTTCCCTGGCTTGTCCTCAACACCCTTCTTAAACATTGGCACCACGTTTGCCAAACTCCAGTCTTCCGGCACATCACCTGTGACTATCGATGATACAAATAACTCAGCAAGAGGCCCAGAAATCACTTCTCTAGCTTCCCACAGAGTTCTCGGTACACCGGATCAGGTCCTGGGGATTTATCCACTTTTAACCGTTTCAAGACATACAACACTACCTCCTCTGTAATCTGGACATTTTGCAAGATATCACCATCTATTTCCCGAAAGTCTATATCTTCCATATCCTTTTCCACAGTAAATACTGATGCAAAATATTCAATTAGTATCTCCCCCATTTTCTGTGGGGAGATTGCATTTTTGGATTGGGATCCAAAAGGGAGGGTGTGTGAGGTGTTGTCTAGAGTTCAGTCAGGGAGGGGGTGATTGCAGTGTTGTGCAGGGATCAGTCAGGGAGGGTGTGTTTGCAGTGTTCAGTAGGGATCAGTCAGGGACGAGATGATTGCAGTGTTGGATAGAGATGAGTCAGGGAGTGGATGCGTCAGACGTTGTGTAGGGATCATTCAGGGAGAGCGAGAGTGCAGTGTTGGGTACGGATCAGAGAGGGACGGAGAGATTACACTGCTGAGTAGAGATCAGTCAGTGATTGGGAGATTGCAGTGTTGGTTAGGGATCAGTCTGTGAGAGGGCGATTGCAGTTTGGATAGGGATCAGTCAGGCAGGGGGTGAATGCAATATTGGGCAGCGATCAG
This sequence comes from Chiloscyllium plagiosum, assembly GCF_037043375.1. Taxonomy (NCBI): domain Eukaryota; kingdom Metazoa; phylum Chordata; class Chondrichthyes; order Orectolobiformes; family Hemiscylliidae; genus Chiloscyllium; species Chiloscyllium plagiosum. The sequence continues at coordinate 77,179,512 of NW_028270176.1, forward strand.
TCAGGGAGGTGGAGACTGCAATGTTGTGTAGGGATCAGTCAGGGAGGAGAGTCATTGAAGTATTCGGTAGGCATACGTCTGGGAGCGGATGATTACAGTGTTGGGTTAGGGATCACTCAGGGATTGGGAAATTGCAGTGTTGGGTAGGTATCAGTCAGGGGGGAGTGAGTGCACTTTTTGGTAGCGATCAGTAAGGGAGGGGGAGATCACAATGTTGGGCAGGGCTCAGTCAGAGACGGGGTGATTACAGTGTTTGGTCAGGATCAGTCAGGGAGGGGGTGATTTCTGTGCTGTGTAGGGTTCAGTCCGGGTGGGGGAGATTGCAGTGTTTGGTCGGGATCACTCAAGGAGGGGGAATTTGCAGTGTTGAGTAGGAAACAGTCTGCAAGTGGGAGATTACAGTGTTGGGTAGTGATCAGTCAGGGAGGGAGTGATTGTGGTTTTGGGTAGGGATCAATCGGGGCGGGGGAGACTGCAGTGTAGGGTAGGGATCAGTCAGGGAGAGGGAGATTGCAGTGTTGGATATTGATCAGTCAGGGAGGGGGAGGTTAATTGGGTAGGGATCAGTCAGCGAGGAGAAAATTGCAGTGTTGTGTCGAGATGAGTCAGGGAGGGATTGTTGCAGTGTTGGGTAGGGGTAAGTGAGGGGGGAGATTGCAATGTTGGGTAGGGATCAGTCAGGGATGTGGGAGAATGCAGTATTGGGTAGAGATCAGTTTGGAAGGGTGTTTATGAGTTGTTGTGTGAGGTGTACATTTAGAGAGGGGGAGGTTGTTGTGTTGGGTAGTGATCAGTCAGGGACTTGGAGATTGTAATTTTGCCTAGGGGTCAGTCAGGGAGTGGGAGAATCCAGTTTTGGTTAGGAATCAGTCAGAGATATTGGAGTGTTGAATAGCTTTTAGTCAGGAAGGGCGTGTCTGAGTTGTTGTGTACGGACCATTGAGGGTGACGGTGATTGCAGTGTTTGTAGGGGTCATTGAGGGAGGGGGAGAATGCAGGTTTGGGTAGGGATCAGACAGGGAAGGGATGATTGCTGTGTTGGATAGATCAGTCAGGGCGTGGATGAATGCAGTGTTGAGTCGGGATCAGTCAGCGAGGGGAAAATTACGGTGTTGGGTAGGAATCAGTCAGGGATGGTGAGATTTCAGTGTTGGGAAGGGTTCAGTCAGGGAGGTGGAGATTGCTGTGATGGGTAGGATCAGGCAGGGAGGGGGAGATTGCAGTGTTGGATAGTGATCAGTCAGGGAGCGGGAGATTGCAGTGTTGGGTAGAGATCCGTCACGGTGGAGTAGATTGCAGTATTGGTTAGGGATCAGTCAGGGAGGGGGTGTTTGCACTGTTGGGTAGGGATCAGTCAGGGAGGGGGTGATTGCAGTGTTGGGTCAGGATCAGTGAGGGAGTGGGTGTGTAAGACGTTGTGTAGGGATCGGTTAGAGAGAGGGTGCGTGCAATGTTGTGTTGGGATCAGTCAGGGCAGGGATGATTGTTGTGTTGTGTAGTGATCAGTCAGGGAGGGGGATATTACATCTTTGAGTAGGTATCAGTCATGGAGGCGGAAATTGGAGTGTTGAGTCGGGATCAGTTATGGAGAGGGAGGGGGAGAGTGCAGTATTGGATAGGGATCAGTCAGGGAGGGTGTGAGTGCAATGTTGTGCAGCGATCTGTCAGGGAGGTGGAGACTGCAGTGCTGGGTAGGGATCGGTCAGGGAGGGGTGTTTGCACTGTTGGGTAGGGATCAGTCAGGGAGGGGGAGATTGCAGTATTGGGTAAGATTCAGTCAGGGAACTTGAGATTGCAGAGTTGGGTCAGGATCAGTCAGGGAGGGGGAGATTGCAGTATTGGGTAAGGTTCAGTCAGGGAGCTTGAGATTGCAATGTTGGGTCGGGTTCAGTCAGGGAGGGGGGATTGCTGTGTTGGTTAGGGATCAGACAGGGAGGGGGAGATTGCAGTGTTGGGTACGGATCTGTCACGGAGGGAATGATTGCAGAGTTGGGCAGGGATCAGCCTGGGAGCGGGTGTGTGAGGTGTTGTGCAGGGATCTGTTAGGGAGAGTGAGAGTGCAGTGTTGTGCAGGGATCAGTCTGGGAGGGGAAAATTGCAGTGTTGGGTAGGGATTAATTCGGGAGAGGGAGAGTGCAGTGTTGGACAGGGATCAGTCTGAGAGGGGATAATTGCAGCTTTGGGTAGGTATCGGGGTGTGTGAGGTGTTGTGTAGGGATCGGTTAGGGAGGGGGAGAGTGCAGTGTTGGTTAGGGAACAGTCAGGGAGTGGGAGAATCCAGTTGAGGGTAGGGATCAGCCCCGGGGGTTGTGATTGCAGTGTTGGGTAGCGATCAGTCAGGAAGCGGGAGAATGGAGTTTTGGATAGGATTCAGTCAGAGAGTTTGCAGTGTTGAGTAGGTATCAGTCAGGAAGGATGTGTGTGCGGCGTTGTGCACGGATCAGTGAGGAAGACGGTGACTGCAGTGTTGGGTAAGGATCAGTCAGGGAGGGGGAGATTGCTGTGTTGGGTAGGGATCAGTCATGGAAGGGGTGATTGCTGTTTTGGATAAATCAATCAGCGAGTGGGTGATTGCAGGGTTTAGTAGGTTTCTGTCAGGGAGGGGGTGATTACATTGTTGGGCAGGGATCAGTCTGGGAGGAGACAATTGTAGTGTTAGGTAGAGATCAGTCGGGGGGGGGTGATTGCAGTGTTGGATATGGATTAGACAGGGAGGGGGTGATCGCAGAGTTGGGTAGGGATCAGTCATGGAGATGGTGATTGCAGTGTTGGGTAGGGGTCAATCAGGGATCGGGAGATTGCAGAGTGGAGCAGGGATCAATCAGGGAGAGTGTGATTGCAGTGTTGGGTAGGCACCAGTCAGGATGGGGGTGTGTGAGGTGTTGTGTAGGGATCTGTTAGGGAGAGGGAGAGTGCAGTGTTGGACAGGGATCAGTCTGGGAGGGGATAATTGCAGCTTTGTGTAGGGATCAATCCGGGAGGAGGAGATTGCAGTGTTGGTTAGTGATCAGACAGGGAGGTGGTGATTGCAGTGTTGGGTAGGAATCATTCAGGGCGGGGGAGGGGTGTGAGGTGTCGTGTAGGGATCTGTTAGGGAGAGGGAGAGTGCAGAGTTGGGTAGGGATAAGTCAAGGATGGGGAGATTGCAGTGTTCGGCAGGGATGAGTCTGGGAGGGAGAGATTGCATTGTTTGCTAGGGATCAGTCAGGGAGGGGGAGATTGCAGTGTTGGGTCGCGTTCAGTCAGAGAGGGGGAGATTGCAGTGTTGGGTCATGGTCAGTCAGGGAGGGGTTGATTGCAGTGTTGGGTATGAGGTCAATCAGGGAGGGGGATATTGCAGTTTTGGTAGGGATCAGTCAGGGAGGGGGTAATTACAGTGTTGGGTAGGGATCATTCAGGGAGGAGAAAGTGAGGACTGCAGATGCTGGAGATCAGAGCTGAAAATGTGTTGCTGGAAAAGCGCAGCAGGTCAGGCAGCATCCAGGGAACATGAGAATCGACGTTTCGGGCATAAGCCCTTCTTCAGGAATGAGGCCTCATTCCTGACGAAGGGCTTATGCCCGAAACGTCGATTCTCCTGTTCCCTGGATGCTGCCTGACCTGCTGCGCTTTTCCAGCAACACATTTTCAGCATCATTCAGGGAGGGGTGCTTGCAGTTTTGGGTAGGGATCAGTCAAGGAGGGTGTGTGTGAGTTGTTTTGTAGGGATCTCTTAGGGAGAGGGAGAGTGCAGTGTTGGGCAGGAATCAGACTGGGAAGAGGTGATTGCAGTTTTGGGTAGGCACGGGTCAGGGAGGGGGTGAGTGAGGTGTTGTGTATGGATATGTTATGGAGTGGGAAAGTGCAGTGTTGGGCAGGGAACAGACTAGGAGAGGAGAATTGCAGTGATGGCTAGGGATCCGTTTTGGAGAGGGAGAGTGCAGTGTTGGGAGGGGATCAGTCTGGGAAGGGATAATTTCAGTTTTGGGGAGGTATCAGTTCGGGAGGTGGAGATTCCAGTGTTGGTTAGTGATCAGTCAGGGAGGTGGTTACGGCAGTGTTGCGTAGGTACCAGTCAGGGAGGGGGAGTGTGAGGTGTTGTGTCCGCATCAGTTCGGGATAGGGAGAGTGCAGTGTTGGGTAGGGATGGGTCAGGGAGGGGGAGAGTGCACTGTTGTGTAGGGATCATTCAGGGATGGGGAGATCGCTGCGTTGGGCAGGGATCAGTCTTGGAGCGAGAGATTGCAGTGTTGGCAAGGGATCTGTCAGGGAGGGGTAGTTTGCAATGTTGGGTTGGGTCAGTCAGGGAGAGTGAGATTGCAGTGCTGGGTAGGGATCAGTCAGGGAGGGGGAGATTGCAGTGTTGGGTAGGGATCAGTCAGGGAGGGGGAGATTGCAGTGTTGGGTAGGGATTAGGCAGGGAGGAGTAGATTGCAGTGGTGGGTTGGGTCAGTCAGGGAGGATGAGATTGCAGTGTTGGGTATGGATCAGTAAGGGAGGGGGAGATTGCAGTGTTGGGTATGGATCAGTAAGGGAGGGGTGAGTGCAGTGCTGGGTAGGGATCAGTCGGGGAGGGGAAGATTGCATTTTTGGGTAGGGATCAGTCAGGGAGGGGGTGATTGCAGTGTTGTGTAGGGATCGGTCAGGGAGGGGGTGATTGCAGTGTTGGGGAGGGATCAGTCAAGGAGGGGGAGATTGCAGTGTTGGATATTGATCAGTCAGGGAGGAGCAGACTAATTGTTGGATGGGGATTAGTCAAGGAAAGCGCGATTGCTGTGTTGGGTAGGAATCAGTCACGGAGTGAAAATTGCAGTGTTGGGTAGGCATACATCTGGGACCGGATGATTGCAGTGTACGGTTTGAGGTCAATCAGAGAGGGGTGTATTGTAGTTTTTGGTAGGGATCATTCAGGGAGGCGGTGTTTACAGTGTTGGAAACGGATCATGCAGGGAGGGGGAGATTGCAATTTTGGGTAGGTATGTTTCAGGGTTGGGGAGAATGCAGTTTTGGGAAAAGCACAGTCGTGGAGGTGGAGATTGCAGTGTTGGGCAGCGATCAATCAGGGAGGGACGACGTGCAGTGTTGTGTAGAGATCAGTCTCTGAGGGGTGTGTGAGGTGTTGTGTAGGGATCAGTTCGGGAGTGGGTGAGAGCCGTGTTTGGTAGGGATCAATCAGGGAGGGGGTTATTGCAGTAGCGGGTAGGGATCTGTCAGTGACGGGACAATTGCTTTGTTGGGTAGGGATCAGTCAGGAAGGTGTCGATTGCTGTTTTAGATAGGAATCAGTCAGGGAGAGTCGGACTGCTGTTTGGATAGGGATCAGTCAGAGAGGGTGTGCGTGCAATGTTGGGCAGTGATAGTGAGGGTCGGGATCAGTCAGGGAGGGGAGATGGCAGTTTTGGGTAGGCATAAGTCTGGGACGGGATGATTACAGTGTTGGGTAGCGATCAATCAGGGAGGGGGAAATTACTGCGTTGACTAGGGGTCAGTCAGGAAGGGGGAGTTTGCAGTGTTGCGTAGGGATCAGTCAGGGAGGCGGAGAATGCTTTTTTTGACTAGGAATCAGTGAGGGATGGGGGGATTGCAGCCTTGGGCCGGAATCAGTCAGGGAGGGGTGAGTTCAGTGTTGGGTAGGAATAGGTCAGGTAGGGGTAATTGCAGTGTTGAATCGGGATCAATCAGGGAGTGGGAGATTGCAATGTTGGGTAGGGATCAGTCAGGGACATGGAGATTGCAGTGTTGGGTAGGAATCAGTCAGGGAGGGTGAGATTGAAGTGTTGGTAGGATTCAGTTAGTGAGGGGGAGATTGCCGTGTTGGGTTGGGATTAGACAGGGAGCTGGTGATTGCATTGCTTGATAGGGATCAGTTAGGGAGTGGGAGAATGCAGTTTTTGGAAGGGATCAGTCAGGGAGGGAGTGATTACAGTGTTGGGTACGGATCAGGCAAGGAAGATGAGATAGCAGTGTTGGGTAGGGATGTATCAGGGAGGGGGAGTTTGCAGTGTTGAATAGTGATCAGTCAAGGAGGGGGAAGTTAATCTTTGAGTAAAGATTAGTCAAGGAGAGGGCGATTGTTGTGTTGGGTAGTAATCAGTCAGGGAGTGAAGATTGAAGTGTTGGGTAGGCATAAGGCAGGGACCAGATAATTACAATGATGGGTTTGAGATCAATCAGGGAGGGGGATATTGCAGTTCTTGGTAGGGATCAGTCAGGGATGGGGTAATTACAGTATTGGGCAGGGATCAGACAGGGAATGGGAGATTGCAGTGTTGGGTAGGGATGTGTCAGGGAGGGGGGAATGCAGTTTGTATAGGGATCAGTCAGGGTGGGGTTGAGTGCACAGCTATCTGGAGACCTGTCAGGCAGGGGGAGATTTCAGTGGTGGGTAGAGACCAGTCAGGGAGGGGCGAATGCAGTGTTGATTTGAGATCAGTCAGGGAGGTAGTGATTGCAGTTTTGGGTAGGGATCCGGCAGGGAGGGGGAGATTGCAGTGTTGGGTAGGGATCAGTCAGCGAGGGTGTGATTGCAGTGTTTGTAGGTTTCAGTCAGGGAGGGGGAGATTACCGTGTTGGGTAGGGATCAGACAGGGAGCGGGTGATTGCATTGCTTGGTAGGGATCAGTCAGGGAGTGTGAGAATGCAGTTTTTGGTAGGGCTCAGTCAGGGAGGGTGCGATTACGGTGTTGGGTACGGATCAGGCAAGGAGGATGAGATAGCAGTGTTGGGTAGCGGTCAGTCAAGGAGGGGAAAGTTAATATTTGGGTAAAGATTAGTCAAGGAGAGGGCGATTGCTGTGTTGGGTAGGAATCAGTCAGGGAGTGAAGATTGAAGGGTTGGGTAGGCCTAAGTCAGGGACCTAATTATTACAGTGTTGGGTTTGAGATCAATCAGGGTGGGGGTATTGCAGTTTTTGGTAGGGATCAGTCAGGGATGGGGTAATTACAGTGTTGGGCAGGGATCAGGCAGGGAGTGGGAGATTGCAGTGTTGGGTAGGGATGTGTCAGGGAGGGGGGAATGCAGTTTTGGAAGGACACAGTCAGGAAGGTGGAGATTGCAGTGTTGGGCAGCGATCAATCAGGGAGGGGCGACGTGTATTGTTGGGTAGGGATCAGTCACTGAGGGTGTGTGTGAGGTGTTGTGTAGGGATCAGTTAGGGAGGGGGTGAGAGCAGTGTAGGGTAGGGATCAGTCAGGGAGGGGGTGTTTGCAATAATGAGTCGGTATCTGTCAGGGACGGGGCAATTACTATATTGGGTAGGGATCAGTCAGGGATGTGGCGATTGCTGTTTTAGATAGAGATCAGTCAAGGAGGGGGTGAGTGCAGTTTGGATAGGGATCAGTCAGGGTGGAGATGAGTGCACAGCTGTGTGGAGATCTGTCAGGGATGGGGAGATTGCAGCGTTGGGTAGGGATTAGACAGGGAGGGGGAGCCTGCCGTGGTGGGTAGGGACCAGTCAGGGAGAGGCGAATGCAGTGTTGATTTGAGATCAGCCAGGGAGGGGTGATTGCAGTTTTGCGTAGAAATTAGTCAGGGAGGGGGAGATTGCAGTGTTGGGTAGGGAACAGTCTGGGAGGGGGTGAATGCAGTATTATGTGGGGATCAGTCAGGTAGTGGGAGATTGAAGTGTTGGATAGGGATCAGTCAGGGAGAGGGAGGTTACAGTGTTGGGTAGGGATCAGTCAGGGAGGGGGTGAGTGCACTGTTGTGTGGGGATCAGTCAGGGAGTGGGAGATTGAAGTGTTGGATAGGGATCAGTCAGGGAGGGGGAGGGTACAGAGTTGGGTAGGGATTAGTCAGGGAAGGTGTGTGTCAGGTGTTGTGTTGGGAACAGTTAGGGAGAGGCTGAGTGCAGTGCTGGGTAGGGATGAGTCAGGGAGAGGGACGGTACAGTGTTGGGTAGGGATCAGTCAGGAAGGGTGAGATTGCTGTGTTGGGTAGAGATCAATCAGTGAGGGGGTGACTGCAGTTTGGATAGGGATCAGTCACTGAGGGGTTGAGTGCAATGTTGGGCAGGGAATAGCCAGGGAGGGGGTGATTACAGTGTTGGGGAGGGATCAGTCCGAGAGGGGGATATTGCAGTGTTGTGTAGGGATCAGTGAGTGAGGGGTTGAGTGCGATGTTGTGCAGCGATCAGCCACGGAGAGGTTGGTTGCAGTGTTTTGGAGGGATCAGTCAGGGAGGGGGTGAGTGCAATGTTGGGTAGGGATCAGTTAGGGAGGCGGTGAGTGCAATGTTGGGTAGGGAATAGTCAGGGAGGGGGTGGTTACAGTGTGGTGTAGGGATTAGTCAGGGAAGAGGAATGTGCAGAGTTGTGTCTGGATCAGTTCTGGAGAGGGAGAGTGCAGTGTTTGGAAGGGAACAGTCAGGGAGGGGGAGGTTACAGTGTGATGTAGGGATTAGTCAGGGAGGGAGTGTGTGAGGTGTTGTGTTGGGATCATTTAGGGAGAGGTCGATTGCTGTGTTGTGCACTGATCAGTCAGATAATGGGCGATTGCTCTGTTTAGTAGGGATCCGTCAGCGAGGGGGCGATTGCAGAGTTTGGATAGGGATCAGTCAGGGAGCGGTGACTGCAGTGTTGTGTAGGGATCAGTCAGGGAGGGGGAGATTGCCGTGTTGGGTAGGGATCAGTCAGGGAGGGGGAGATTGCCGTGTTGGGTAGGGATCATTCAGCGAGGGTGTGATTGCAGTGTTGGGTAGGGGACAGTCAGGGAGGGAGATATTGCAGTGTTGTCCAGGGATAAGTCACACAGGGGTGATTGCAGTGTTTGGTAGGGATCAGTCAGAGGGGTTTGATTGCAGTGTTGGGTAGAGGTGAGTCATGGAGAGGTAGATTCAGTAGTTGGTTAGGGATCAGTCAGGGATGGGGAGATTACAGTGTTGGGTAGGGATCAGTCAGGGAGGGGAGTTTGAAGTGTTGGATAGTGATCAGTCAGGGATGGGGAGGATAATTTTTGGGTAGGAATTAGTCAAGGAGAGAGCAATTGCTGTGTTGGGCAGGAATCAGTCAGGAAGGGAAGATTGCACTGTTGGGCAGAGATCAGTCAGGGAGAGCGAGATCGCAGTTTTTGGTAGGGATAGGTCAGGGAGGGGGACATTACAGTGTTGTGAATGTATCAGGCAGGGAGAGCGAGATTTCAGTGCTGATAAGTGATTTGTCAGGGTGGGGGAGAAAGCAGTTTTGGGAAGGGCACAGTTAAGTATGTGGAGATTGCTGTGTTGGGCAGCGATCAATCAGGGAGGGACGATGTGGAATGCTGGGTAGGGATCAGTCACTGAGGGGGTGTGTGAGGTTTTGTCTACGGATCAGTTAGGGAGATGGTGAGATCAGTGTTGGGTAGGATTCAGTCAGGGAAGAGGTGACTGCAGTTTGGATACAGATCAGTCAGGGAGGGGGTGAGTGCAATGCTGGGCAGTGATCAGCCAATGAGGGGATGATTACAGTATTGGTCGGGATCAGTCAAGGAGGGGTGATTGCAGTGTTGAGTAGGGATCAGTCAAGGAGAGGGAATGTTCAGTGTTGTGTCGGAATCAGTTCGGGAGGGGGAGAGTGCAGTGTTGGGTAGGGATCAGTCAGGGATGGGGAGCTTGCAGTGTTGGCCCGGCATCAGTCAGGGAGTGGGTGATTGCAGTGTTGGTTAGGGATCAGTCAGGGAGGGGGGAGTTCAGTTTTGCGTAGGGATCCGTCAGGGATGGAGAAATGGTAGTGTTGAGTCTGGATCAATCAGGGAGGGGAAGATTGCAGTATTGGGTTGCGATCAGTCAGGGCGGGGGAGATTGCAGTTTTGAGGAGGAATCAGACAGGGAGGGGTTGATTGCAGTGTTGGGTAGGCTTAAGTCAGGGAGGGGGAGACTGCAGTGTTTGAAAGGGAACAGTCTGGGAGGGTGAGATTACAATGCTGGGTAGGGATTAGTCAGGGAAAGAATGACTGTAGTGTTGGGTAGGGATCAGTCTGAAAGGGGGAAATTGCAGTGTTGTGAAGGGAACAGTCTGGGAGGGGGTGAATGCAGTGTTGTTTGGGGATCAGTCAGGGAGTGGGAGATTGAAGTGTTGGATAGGGATCAGTCAGGGAGAGGGAGGTTGCAGTGTTGGGTAAGGATCAGCCAGGGAGGGGGAGATTACAGTGTAGGGTACGCATCAGTCAGGGAGGGGGAGATTGCAGTGTTGGGAAGGGACCAGTCAGGAAGGGGAGAATGCAGTGTTGGGTTGGGATCAGTCAGTGACCGGGTGTTTACAGTATTGGGTAGGGATTAGTCAGGGAGGGTCAGATTGCAGGATTTGATAGTTATCAGACAGGGAGGGGGATGTTACAATGTTGTGTTGGGATGAATCAGGGAGAGCGTGATTACAGTGTTGGGTAGGGATCAGTCAGGGAAGGGAAGATTGCTGTGTTGGGTAGAGATCAGTCAGGGAGAACGTGAGTGCAATGTTGGGTCGGGATTACTCAAGGAGGGGTTGTGTGCAGTGTTGGTTCGGGATCAGTCAGGAAGGAGCAGATTGCAGTGTTGGATAGGGATCAGTCAGGGAGAGGGAGGTTACAGTGTTGGGTAGGGATTAGTCAGGGATGGTGTGTGTGAGGTGTTGTGTTGTGATCAGTCAGGGACAGACGGAGTGTAGTGATGGGTAGGGATCAGTCAGGGAGGGTGAGATTGCAGTGTTGCATATGGATCAGTCAGTGAAGGGGCGAGTGCTGTGTTGGGTAGTGATCGGACAATGAGGGGTTGAGTGCAATGTTGAGCAGCGATCAGTCACGGAGATGTTGATTGTAGTGTTTTGGAGGGCTCAGTCAGGGAATGGGTGAGCGCAATGTTGGGGAGGGAATAGACAGGGAGGGGTGGTTACAGTGTGGGGGAGGGATTAGTAAGGGAGGGGTGTGTGAAGTGTTGTGAAGGGATCAGTTAGGGAGGGGAGATTGCCGTTTTGGGTAGGGATCAGTCAGGGAGGGGGAGATTGCAGTGTTGGGTAGGGATCAGTCAGCGAGGGTGTGATTGCAGTGTTGGGTAGGGATCAGTCAGGGAGGGGGATGTTACAGTGTTGGGTCGGGATCGGTCAGGAAGGGGGAGATTGCAGTGTTGTGAAGGGACCAACCAGGGAGGGGGTGATTGCAGTGCTGGGCAGAGCTCAGTCAGAGAGGGGGAACTTGCAGCGTTAGGTAGGGATCAGTCAGGGTGGGGGTGATTACTGTGTTGTGCAGGGATCAGTCACGGAGGGGGAGGTTGCAATTTTGAGTAGGGATCAGTCAGGGAGGCGAGATTTCAGTGTTGGAAAGCGATCAGTCAGGGAGGGGGAGAATGGTATGTTGGTAGAGATCAATCAGGGAGGGGGTGAGTGCAGTGTTCTGTAGGGAATACTCAGGGATGGGGTGGTTACAGTGTGGGGGTGGGATTTGTCAGGAAGGGTGTGTGAAGTGTTGTGTAGGGATCAGTTAGGGAGAAGTTGTGTGCAGTGTTTTACAGGGATCAGTCAGGGAGTGGGTAGGGATCAATGTTGGATAGGGAATAGTCACGGAGGGGTGGTTACAGTGTGGGGAAGGGATCAGTCAGTGTGTGAAGTGTTGTGCAGAGATCAGTTAGGGAGAAGTTGAGTGCAGTATTGGATAGGGATCAGTCAATGAAGGGGCGATTGCAGTGTTGGGCAGGGATCAGTAAGGGAGGGGTTGACTGCAGTTTGGATAGGGATCAGTCAGGAAGGTGATAATTGCAGTGCTGTCTAGGGATCAGTCAGCGAGCGGGAGATTGCAGTGTTAGGCAGTGATCGTGACAGAGAGCGGGTAAGTGCAGTATTGGAGAGGGATCAGTCTGGGAGGGTGTGAGTGCAATGTTGTGCATGGATCAGTCAGTGAGGGTGAAATTGCAGTTTTGACTGGGATCAGTCCGGGAGCGTGTGCTTGCAGTTTTGGGTAGGGATCAGTCAGGGAGGGGTTGATTGCAGTGTTGTGTAGGGATCAGTCTGGGAAAGGGCCATTGCAGTTTTGTGTAGGGATTAGTCATGGAGGGGGTGATTGCAGTATTGTGTCGTGATTAGTCAGGGAGCGGTGATTGCAGTGTTGCATAGCGATCAGTAAGGAAGGGGTGAGTGCAAAGTTGGGTAGGGATCTGTCAGGGCGGGGGTGATTGCATTGTTGGGGAGGGATCAGTCAGGGAGGAGGTGAGTGCAGTGTTGTGTAGGGATCAGTCAGGGAGGGGGTAATTGTAGTTCTATGTAGGGATCAGTCAGGGATGGTGTGATTGCAATATAGTGTCGGGATAAGCCAGGGTGGGGTGATTGCAGAGTTGGGTAGGGATCAGTCAAGGAGGGGGAGATTGCAGTGTTGGGTAGGGATCAGTCACGGGGAGGGGGACCGCAGTGTTGTGTACTGATCGGTAAGGGAGGGGGTGATGGCAGTGTTGTGGAGGGGTCAATCAGGGATGGTGTGAGTGCAGTGTTGGGTAGGGATCAGTCAGTGAGGGGCAGATTGCCGTCTTGGATAGGGATCAATCAGGGGGAGGTTCCATTGTTGGGTAGGGTTTAGTCAGTGAAGGGCTGATTGCAGTGTTGGTTATGGGTCAGTCAGGGAGCGGGTGAGTGCAATGTTGGGTCGTGATCACTCAGGGAGGGGGTGAATGCAGTGTTGTGTTGGGATTAGTCAGGAAGTAGCAGATTGTGTGTTGGATACGGATCAGTCAGGGAGGGGAGGTTGCAGTGTTGTGTTGGAATCCGTTAGGGAGGGAGTGTGTGAGGTGTTGTATAGTTATTAGTTAGGGAGAGTTTGAGTGCAGTGTTGGGTATGGAACAGTAAGGGAGGGGCGGTTTGCAGTATTGGGTATGCATCAGTCACTGAAGTGGCGATGCTGTGTTGGGTAGGGATCAGTCAGGAAGGGTCCGATTGCAGAGTTGGATAGGGATCAGTCAGCGAGGGGGTGACTGCAGTGTCGGGCAGAGTTCAGTGAGGAAGGGGGTGACTGCAGTTTGGTTAGGGATCAGTCAGGGTGGGGGTGTGTGCAATGTTGGGCAGGGGTGAGGCAAGAAGCGGGAGATTGCAGTGTTGAGTGGGGATCAGTCAGGGATTAGGAGAATGCATTATTGGCTAGGGATCAGTCAGGAAGGGTGAGATTGCAGTGTTGGGTGTGGATCAGTCAGGGATGGGGAGAATGCACTGTTGGGTAGGGATTACTTAGGGAGGGTGTGATTGCAGTGTTGGATAGGGATAAGTCAGGAATGGGGAGATTGCAGATTTGGGTAGGGATTAGAGAGGGACCGGTTAATTGCAGTTAGGGTGGGGATCAGTCAGGAAGGGGGAGATTGCAGTATTGGGTAGGAATCAGTCACGGAGTGGGAGATTGCATTTTTGGGTAGGGATCAGTCAGGGTGGGAGAGATTGCAATGTTGGATAAGGATCAATCAGGTAGCGGGTGATTGCAGTGTTGGGCAAGGATCATTCAGAGAGGCTGTGAGTACAATGGTGGTTTGGGATCAGTCTGGGAGCGGGAGATTGCAGTGTTGGGTAGAGATCAGTCAGGAAGGGGGAGAATGCAGTGTTGGGTAGGGATCAGTCAGGAAGGGGGAGATTGCAGTGTTGAGTGGGGATCAATCAGGGATTGGGAGAATGCACTATTGGGTAGGGAACAGTCCAGGAGAGTGTGATTGCAGTGTTAGGTAGGGATAAGACAGGCAGGGGGAGTTTGCAGTGTTTGGTAGGAATCAGTCAGGGAGGGGTGATTGCAGTGTTAGGTAGGGATAAGTCAGGGAAGGGGAGTTTGTAGTGTTTGGGAGGAATCAGTCAGGGACCGGTTGATTGCAGTGATGGGCAGGCATCATTCAGGGAGAGGGTAATTGCAGTGTTGAGTAGTGATTACACAGGGAGGGGGTGAGTGCAGTGTTGAGTAGGGATCAGTCAGGGAGGGAGTGTGTGAGGTGTTGTGTAGGGATCAGTTAGGGAGAGGGCAATGTTGGGTAGGGATCAGTCAGAGATGGGGAGATTGCAGTTTTGGGTAGGGAACAGTCCGGGAGGGGGTGACTGCAGTTTGGTTAGGGATCAGTCATGGTAGGGGTGAGTGCAATGTTGGGCAGGGGTCAGTCAGGGAGGGTGTGATTACAGTTTGGGTAGGGATCAGTCAGGATGGGGGTGATTGCAGTTTTGGGTAGGAATCAGTCAATGAGTGGGAGATTGCAGTGTTGGGTAGGGATCAGTCAGGGACTGGGTAACAGCAGAGTTGGGCAGCAATCATTCAGGGAGAGGCGAGTGCAGTTTTGAATAGGGATCAGTATGGGACTGGAAGATTGCAGTGTTGGGCACGGATCATACAAGAAGTGGATGAGTGCAATATTGGGTAAGGATGAGTCAGGGAGGGGGTGACTGCGATGTTGTGCAGGGATCAGTCAGGAAGGGGAGATTGCAGTTTTGGATTGCGATCAGTTAGGGAGTGGGTGAGTTTTATATTGGGTATTGATCAGTCAGGGACGGGGTGATTGCAGTATGGTCCGATTAGATTACTTACGTTAGATTACTTACAGTGTGGAAACAAGCCCTTCGGCCCAACAAGTCCACACCGACCCGCCGAAGGGCAACCCACCCATTCCCCTACATTTACCTCTTTGACCTAACACTACGGGTAATTTAGCATGGCCAATTCACCTGACCTGCACATCTTTGTGACTGTGGGAGGAAACCGGAGCACCCGAAGGAAACCCACGCAGACACGGGGAGAATGTGCAAACTCCACACAGTCAGTTGCCTGAGTCGGGAAGTGAACGCGGGTCTCTGGCGCTGTGAGGCAGCAGTGCTAACCACTGTGCCACTGTGCCACCGTGCTGCGTGGTGAAGGGATCAGTCAGGGAGGGAGTGAGCGCAGTTTTGTGTAGGGATTACTCAGGGATGGGGTGAGTGCAGTTTTGCGTAGGGATCAGTCAGGAAGGGGCAGATTGCAGTGTTGGGGGGGTTCAGTCAGGGAGGAGGCGTATGCAATGTTGTTTAGGGATCAGTAAAGGAGGGAGTGGTGAAATTGTTGGGTAGGGATCAGTCAGGGAGATGGAGATTGCAGTGTTGGGTAAGAATCAGTCAGGAAGGGGCAGATTGCAGTGTTGGGTGGGGTTCAGTCAGGGAGGAGGAGTATGCAATGTTGTTTAGGGATCAGTAAGGGAGGGAGTGGTGAAATTGTTGGGTAGAGATCAGTCAGCGACCGCTTGATTGCAGTGTTGGGCCGGGATCATTCAGGGACGGGGTGTGTGCAATATTGGGCAGGGATTTTTCAGGTAAGGGATGATTGCAGTGTTAGGTAGGGATCAGTCAGGGAGGGGGAGATCGCAGTGTTGTGTAAGGACCAGTCTGCGAGGGGTGAGTGCAGTGTTGTGTAGGGATCAGTCAGGAAGTTGGTGACTGCAATGCTGGGCAGGTCACAGTCAAAGAGGGGGGAATTGCAGTATTGTGTCGGGATCAGTAATGGAGCGGTTAATTACAGTGTTGGGCAAGGAGGGATCAGTCAGTGAGGGGGAGATTGCAGTCTTGGGTAGCGATCAGTCATGGAAGGGGTGAGTGCAATGTTGGATACTGATCAGTCAGGGAGGGGGTGATTACAGTGTTGTGTAGGGATTAGTCAGGGAGGGGGTGATTGCAGTGTGGTGTAAGGATCAGGCAGGGAGGGGTGATGCTGTGTTGGGTAGGGATCAGTCAGGGAGGGGGTGAGTGCAGTTTTGCAAAGGTATCAGTCAGGAAGGGGTGGATTGCAGTGTTGGATAGGGATCAGTCAGGGAGGGGGAGATTTTAGTGTTGGGTAGGGATCAGTCAGGGAGGGGAAGATTGCAGTGTTGGGTAGGGATCAGTCAGGGAGGGGGAGATTGCAGTGTTGGGTAGGGATCAGTCAGGGAGGGGGAGATTGCAGTGTTGGGTAGGGATCAATCAGGGAGGGGGAGATTGCAGTGTTGGGTAGGGATCAGTCAGGGAGGGGGTGATTGCAGTGTTGGGTAGGGATCAGTCAGGGAGGGGGAGATTGCAGTGTTGGTTAGGGATCAGTCAGGGAGGGGGAGATTGCAGTGTTGGTTGGGATCAATCAGGGAGGGGGAGATTGCAGTGTTCGGTAGGGATCAGTCAGGGCGGGGGTGATTGCATAATTGGATAGGGATCAATCAGGGATGGGGAGGTTGCACTTTTGGGTCGGCATTTGTCAGGGAGGGGGTGATTACAGTGTTGCGGAGGGATCTGCCAGGGTGGGGGATATTGCAGTGTTGTGTAGGGATCAGTCAGGGAGGGGGGTGAGCGCAATGTTGGGTAGTGATTACTCAGGGAGGGGGTGAGTGCGTAGTTGGGTAGGGATCAGTCAGGAAGGAGCAGTTTGTGTGTTGGGTCGGGATTAGTCAGGGAGGTGGTGTGTGAGGTGTTGTGCATGGATAACTTACGAAAAGGTTGAGTCGGTGCAGCGTCGTGATTAGTCAGGGAGGAGTTGGTCGCAGTGTTGGGTATGGATCAGTCAGTTAAACGGCGATTGCTGTGTTGGGTCTGGATTAGGCAGGAAGGGGGAGATGGCAGTGTTGGGCAGAGATCAGCCAGGGAGGGGGAAATTGCAGTGTTAGGTAGGGATCAGTCAGGGAAAGGCAGATTGCAGTGTTGGGTAGGGATCAGTCAGGGAAGGGGAAATTGCAGTGTTGGGTAGGGATCAGTAAGGGAGGGGAAGATTGCAGTATTAGGTAGGTATCAGTCAGCGAGGGGGAGATTGCAGTGTTGGGTAGGGATTAGTCAGGGAGGGGGAGATTGCAGTGTTTGGTAGGGATCAGTCAGGGAGGAGGAGTATGCAATGTTGTTTAGGGATCAGTAAGGGGGAGTTGCAATGTTCGGTATGGATCAGTCAGGGAGGCGAGATTTCAGTGTTGGGTGGGGGTCTGTCAGGGAGGGGGAGAGTGCATTGTTAGTTTAGGGATCAGTAAGGGAGGAGGTGATTGCAGTGTTGGGTAGAGATGACTCAGGAATGGGGTGAGTGCTTTATTGCATAGAAATCAGTCAGGAAGGGGCAGATTGCAGTGTTCGATAGGGAGCAGTCCGGGAGGGGTAGGTTACAGTATTGGGTCGGGCTTAGTCTGGGAGGGGGCGATTGCTGTTTTGGGTAGGGATCAGTCAGGGAGGGGGAGATTGCGGTGTTGGGATGGGATCAGTCAGGGAAGGGGATTGCAGTGTTGTGTAGGGATTAGTCAGGGAGGGTGTGAGGACAATGTTGGGTAGTGATTACTCAGGGAGGGAGTGAGTGCAGGGTTGGGTAGTGATCAGTCAGGAAGGAGCAGATTGGGTGTCGGACAGGGATCAGTCAGGGAGGCAGAGGTTGCACGGTTGGGTAAGGATTAGTCAGGGAGAGAGTGTGTGAGGTGTTGTGTCGGAATAAGTTAGGGAGAGGTTGAGTGCAGTGTTGGGTAGGGATCAATCAGGCAGGGGGAGATTGCAGTGCTGGGTAGGGATCAATCAGAGAGGGGTGAGTGCAGTGTTGTGTAGGGATCAGTCAGGGAGGGGGAGAGTGCAGTGTTGGGTAGGGATCAGTCAGGGAGGGGGGTGAGTGCAGTGTTGTGTAGGGATCAGTCAGGGAGGGGGTGATTGCAGTATTGGGTCGGGATCAATCAGGGAAGGGGACATTGCAATGTTGGGTAGGGATCAGTCAGTGAGGTGGAGATTGTGGTGTTGGGTAGGGATCAGTCAGAGAGGGGATGAGTGCAGTGTTAGGTAGGGATCAGTCAGGGAGGGGTTGATTGTAGTGTTGCGTGTGGATCATTCAGTGAAGTGGCGATTGTTTTGCTACGTAGGGATCAGTCAGGAGATGCCGATTGCAGAGTTGGACAGGGATCTGTCAGGGAGGGGGTGACTGCAGTTTGGATAGGGATCGGTCAGGGTGGGGGTGAATGCAATGTTGCGCAGATCTCAGTCAGAGGGGGGAATTGCAGTGTTGGCTAGGGATCAGTCAGTGAGGGGTGATTACAGTGTTGGGTAGCGATCAGTCAGTGAGGGGGTGATTGCAGTTTTGGGAAGGGATCAGTCAGGGAAGGGGTGATTTCAGTGTTGGGTAGGGATCAGTCGGGGAGCTTGTGATTGCAGTGTTGTGTAGGAATCAGTTAGGCAGGAGATGAGTGCCTTGTTGGGCAGGGCTCAGTCAGAGAGTGGGAAAGTGCAGTGTTGGGAAGGGATTTGTCAGGGTGGGGGTGGTTGCAGTATTTTGTTGGGATCACTCAGGAAGGGGGTGAGTGCAGTGTTGGGTAGGGATCAGTCAGGGAGGGGGTGTGTGAAGTTTTGTGTAGGGATCAGATAGGGAGAGGTTGAGTGGAGTGTTGGGCACGAATCAGGAAGGCAGGGTGAGATTGCAGTGTTGGGTCGGGATCAGTCAGGGAGGGGGAGAGTGCAATGTTGGGCAAGGATCAGTCAGAGAGGGGTGAATGCAGTGTTGGAAAGTGATCAGTCTGGGAGGGGGAGATTGCAGTGTTGTGTAGGGATCAATCAGGGAGGGAGAGATTGGCGTGTTGGATAGGAAGACGTCAGGGAAGAGGACATTGCAGTGTTAGGTAGGGATCAGTCAGTGAGTGCGGTGTTGGGTAGGGATCAGTCAGGGAGGGGGAGATTGCAGTATTGGGTCGGGATCAATCAGAGAGGGCTGAATGCAGTGTTGTGTAGGGATCAGTCAGGGAGGGAGGGAGTGCAGTGTTGGATAGGGATTAGTCAGGGAAGGGGACATTGCAATGTTGGGTAGGGATCAGTCAGTGAGGTGGAGATTTTGGTGTTGGGGAGGGATCAGTCAGGGAGGGGGAGATTGCAGTATTGGGTCGGGATCAATCAGAGAGGGGTGAATGCAGTGTTGTGTAGGGATCAGTCGGGGGGGGGTGAGTGCAATGTTGTGTCGGGATCAGTGAGGGAGGGGGTGAGTGCAGTGGTGGGTAGGGATTAGTCAGAGAAGGGGACTTGCAATGTTGGTAGGGATCTGTCAGTGAGGTGGAGATTGTTGTGTTGGCTAGGGATCAGTCAGAGGGGATGAGTGCAGTTTTGGGTAGGGATCAGTCAGGGAGGGAGTGAGTGCAGAGTTGGGAAGGGATCTGTCAGGGAGTGGTTAATTGCAGTGTTGTGTAGGGATCACATCAGTTCAGGCAGTATCTCTGGAGCAGGAGAATCTCTGGAGCAGGAGTTTCGGGCATAAGCCCTTCTTCAGGAAGGCCTTATGCCCGAAACGTCGGTTCTCCTGCTCCTGAGATGCTGCCTGACCTGCTCTGCTTTCCAGCAACACGTTTTCAGCTCTGATCTCCAGCATCTGCAGTTCTCACTTTTGCCTTGTGTCGGGATCAGTCAGGGAAGGAGAGATTGCAGTTTGGGACAGGGATTATTCAGAGTGGCGGTGATTGCAGTGTTGGGTAGGGATCAGGTAGGGAGGGGGACATTGCAGTGTTGGGTGTGATCAGTCAATGACGGGGAGATTGCAGCGTTGGGTAGGGATCAGTGTGAGAAGGGGAGATTGCAGTGTTGGGGAGGGATCAGTCATGGAGGGTGAGAATGCAGTGTTGTATAGGGAACAGTTAGGAGCGGTGAGTGCAGAGTTGGATAGGGATCAGTCAGACAGTGGGAGATTGCAGTGTTGTGTAGGGATTATTCAGGGCGGGGGAGATTGCAGTGATTGGTCGGGATCAGTCAGGGTGGGGGAGATTGCAGTGCTGTTTAGGGGAGGGGGAGACTTCAGTGTTAGGTAGGGATCAGACCCCTCTCGCTCTTCCACCCCTCTCGCTTGCCCTCCCCACTCTCTCGCCCTCACGTCTCTCACGCCCTCCCCCCTCTCTCGTCCTCTCCTATCTCTCGCCGTCCCCTCTCTCAAGCCCTCCCCTCTTTCGCTCACCACTTTCTCGCCCTCCCCTCTCTCGCCGTGCAGTCTCTCTCGCCCTCCCCACTCTCTCTTGCTATCCCCCTCTCTCGACCTACATTCTCTCACCGTCCACTCTCCTGTCCTACTCTCTCACTCCATCCCCTCTCTCTCGACCTCCACTCTTTCTCACTCTCCCCTGTCTGTCACCCTCCCCTCTCTCTCGCCGGTCTCTCGCACTCACCTCTCTCTTCCCTCTCCCCTCCCGTCTCTCTTACCCTCCCCTCTCTCTCACACTCCTCTCTGTAGCCCTCCACTCTCTCTCGCCCACCCCTCTCTCGCCATCCCCTCTCTCTCGTCCTCCCCTCACTCTCGCCATCCCCTCTCTCGCCCTCACTCTCTCTCTCCCAATTCTATCTCTCAAACCTCTCTCCCACTCCCCTCTCACTCTCTCTCCCCTCTCTCTCGCCCTTCCCTCTCTCACTCTGGACACGCTCGCCCAGGCTTCACTCGCTCTCCCCTCTCTCTCCGTCCACTCTCTCACCCTCAACTTCCTCTCTCCCTCCCTCTCGCTCTATCTCCCCTCCCTTCCTTCCTCCTCCTCTCTCTCCCTCCCTAACTCACACCCTCCCCTCGCTTTCCCTCCCCTCTCTCCTTTCCCTCTCTCTCTCTCCCACTTCCCCTCTATCTCCCTCACCTCTATCGAGCCCTCCCCCTCTCTCGACCTGCACTCTCTCCCCTCCCTAGTCTTTCACCCTCCAAACTCTCTCGGCCTCCCATCTCACGCCCCCCCACACTTTCTCCCTCCGCTCTCTAGCACTCGCCTCTCTCCCCCACACCTCTCTCGTCCC
Organism: Chiloscyllium plagiosum; assembly: GCF_037043375.1. NCBI lineage: Eukaryota > Metazoa > Chordata > Chondrichthyes > Orectolobiformes > Hemiscylliidae > Chiloscyllium > Chiloscyllium plagiosum. The sequence goes on from NW_028270176.1 coordinate 77,200,124, forward strand.
ACCCCTCTCTCGGACTCTGCTCTCTCGACCTCCCGTCATTTGCCCTCCCGTCTCTCTCATCCTTCCCCCCTCTCTCTCTCCCTTCTCTCATCCTCCTCTCTCTCGCCCTCCACTCCCCTTCGCCCTTCCCTCTCTCTTCCCCTCCACTCTCCCACACTCACCACAATCTCTCACCCTCCCCTCTCTTGCCCTCCACTCACTCTCTCCACCCTCTTTCTCTCCCCCTCTCTCACACTCCCATCTCTCTCACCTCCACACTCTGACCCTCCCATCTCACGCCCCTCTGCTCTCTCACCCTCCGCTCTCTAGCACTCTCGTCTCTCGCCTATCCCTCTCTCGCCCCGCCTCTGTCTCTCACTCCGCTCTCTCTCCCTACACTCTCTCTCCCTCCCCTCACTCAACCACTCCTCTCTCGCCCTCCCCTCTCTCGCCCTTCCCTCTCTCGCACACCCCTCTCTCTCATTCTTCCCTCTCTCTCTCCCTCCCTTCTCTCATCCTCTGCTCTCTCGCCCACACCTCCCTTACGCCCTCCCCTCTCTCTTCCCCTCCACTGTCCCTCGCTCTCCCCATCTCTCACCCTCCCCCTCTTGCCCTCCCCTCTCTCTATCTCCACCCTCTTTCTCTCCACCCTCCCTCGCCCTCCTCTCTCTCTCCAACCGCTTTCTCCGTCCCCTCTCTGCCGTCCACTCTCTTGCCCTCCACTCTCTCTCGCCATCCCATCTCTCCCCGCCCATCTCTCTTGCCCTCCGCTCTCGTCCTCACCTCTCTCTCGCTCTCCCCTCTCCTGCCCTCCCTTTTCTCCTGCATTCCCCTCTCTCCCCATCTCCTATCTCTTGCCCTCCCCTCTCTCGCACTCCCCTCTCTCTCGTCCTTCCCCAATCTATCCCTCCCGTCTCTCATCCTCCTCTGTCTCGCCGATCCCCTCCCTCTCGCACTCCCCTCTCTCTTCCACTCCACTCTCCCTTGCTCTCCCCTAACTCTCACCCTCCCCTCTCTTGCCCTCCACCCTCCCTCTCTCTACCCTCTTTCTCTCCACCCTCACTCGCCCTCCTCTCTCTCTCCGCCCTCTTTCTCCCTCCCGTAACTCCCCTCCACTCTCTTACCCTCCACTCTAGACCTCCCCTTTCTATCGCCCTGTCCGCTCTCTCGCAATCTCCTCGCTCTTGCCCTCCCCTCTCTTGCCCTCCCCTCCCTCTCGCCCTCACCTCTCTCTTCCCCTCCACTCTCCCTGGCTCTCCCCTATTTCTCACTTTCCCCTCTCTTGACCTCCCTCTCTCTCTCTCTCCACCCTCTTTCTCTCAACCCACTCTTGCCCTCCGCTATCTCCACCCTCTTTTCACCCCCTCTCTCCCCTCCACTCTCTCGCCCTCCCCTCTGTCTCGCCGCCGCTCTCTCGCCGTCCCCTTTCTCCCGCCCTCCACACTCTTCCCCGCCCCGGTCTCTTGCCCTCCCCTCTCTTTCGCCTTCCCCGTCTCACAATCCGCTCTCTCCCAGACTCTCCCCTCCCTCTCACGCTCCCCTCTCTTTCGCCCTCCCCTCTCTCTTGCCCTCCCCTCTATTTCGCCCTCTCTTCTCTTTCGCCCTCCCTTCGCTCTTGCCCTCCCTTCACCTGCCCTCCCCTCTCGCGTGGTCCACTCTCTGTCGCCCTCTCCTCTCTCGTTTTCCCCAATCTCTCACCCTCCCCTCTTTCTCTCCTCTCTTCCACTCCCCTCTCTCGCCCTCCCCTCTCCCGCGCCTTCCCCTCTCTCCCCCTCCCCTCTTTCTTGCCCTCTCCACGCTTTTGCCCAACGCTTTCTCGCCCTCCTCTCTCTGTATCCCTCCCTTCTCTCTCGGTCTCACCTCTCTCTCGCCATCCCCTCTCTCGCCCTTATCTCTCTCTCGACCCCCTCTTTCTCGCCTTCCCCTCTCTACCCCTCCCCTCTTTCTTGCCCTCCCCACATTCTCGCCCACCTCTTTCTCGCCCTCCCCCTCTCTCACACTCGCCTCTCTCTCGCCCTCCCCTCTCTCTCTCGCTGTCCCATCTCTCACCCTCCCCTTTCTTGCCCTCCCCTCTCTCTCCACTCTCTTTCTCTCAACCCGCTCTTGTCCTCCTCTCTCGTCAACCTCGTTTCCCACCCCTCTCCCTTCCACTCACGCCCTCCCCTCTATCTCGCCCTCCCCTCTCCCACCATTCCCTTTCTCCCGCCCTCCACACTCCCCCGCCCGGCTCTCTTGCCCTCCCCACTCTCTCGCCTTCCCCGTCTCACAATCCCCTCTCTCCCTCACCCTCCCCTCCCTCTCACCCTCCCCTCTCTTTCGCCCTCCCCTCTCTCTTGCCCTCCCCTCTCTTTCACCCTCTCTTCTCTTTCGCCCTCCCCTCGCTCTTGCCCTCCCTTCTCCTGCCCTCCCCTCTCGCGTGCTCCCCTCTCTGTCGCCCTCTCCTGTCTCGTCTTCCCCACTCTCTCACCCTCCCCTCTTTCTCTCCTCTCCTGCATTCCCCTCTCTCGCCCTCCCGTCGCCCGCGCCTTCCCCTCTCTCCGCCTCAGCTCTTTCTTGCCCTCCCCACGTTCTTGCCCAACCCTTTCTCCCCCTCCTCTCTCTGTATCCCTCCCTTCTCTCTCGGCCTCACCTCTCTCTCGCCATTGCCTCTCTCTTGACATCCCCTCTCTCACCCTCATCTCTCTATCGCCCTCCCCTCTCTGTCGCCTTCCCCTCTCTCCCCCTCCCCTCTTTCTTGCCCTCCCCACAATCTCGCCCACCCCTCTCACTCTCATCCTCCCCTCTCTCGCGATCCCCTCTCTCGCACTCCCCAGTCTCACGCCCTCCCCTCTCTGTCTTCATCCCTTCTCTCTCGACCTACCTTCTCTCGCCCTCCCTTTTCATATCCTCCACTCTCTCGCCCTCCTCTCTCTCCATCCCTTCTCTCTCGCCCTCCCCTCGGTGTTATCCAACGTTCCCTCACGCACTCCCCCTCTCTGACTTTTCACCCTCCCGTCTCTCACCCTCCTCTCTCTGTATGTCCCCAATGTCTCACCTCTCTCTTCCGCCCTCACATCTTTTGCCCGCCCCTTTCTCTCTCCCTCCCTTCTCTCTCGCCCTCCCATCAGTCACCCACGACTCTCTCCGCCTCGCCTCACCAGCTATCTCGTCCTCTCCTCTCTCTTCCACCTCTGTTCTCTTGTGCTCCGCTCTCTCGCTCTCCCGTCTCTCGACCCAACTCTCTCACACTGCCCTCTCTCGTGCTCTGTTCTCTCGCCCTCCCTTCTCTCACCAACTCATCTCTCGCCCTTCCGTCTCTTGACCTCCCCGTCTCGCACACAACGCTCTCACGCTCCGCTCTCTCGCCCTCCGCTCTCTCGCACTCTACTCCCTCTCGCTCGGTTCCCTCACGCTCCGCTCTGTCACAATCCTCTCTCTCGCCCTCCCCTCTCTCGCACACCCCTCTCTCTCACCTCCGCTCTCTCGCGCTCCGCTCACTCACCCTCCCCTCTATCGCACTCCGCTCTCTCGTGCTCCACTCTCTCGTGCTCCGCTCTCTTGCCCTCCTCTCCCTCTCCCACCCATCTATCGCACTCCCCTCTCTCGTAATCTGCTCTCTCGCGCTCTGCTCTCTCGCCCTCCCCTCTCTTTCACTCCGTGCTCTCACACTCCCCTCTCTCACGTTCCGCCCTCTCTCGCCCACTCATCTCTCGCACTCTCCTCTCTCGTGCTCCACTCTCTCACGCTCCGCTCTCTTGCCCTCCCCTCTTGCACTGCCCTCTCTCACGCTCCGCTATCTCGCACTCCGCTCTCTGGCCTTCCCATCTCTCGCCCTTCCATCTCTCACCTTCCCGTCGCTCACCCTCCCCTCTCTCGTCCTCCACTCTCTCGCCCTCCCCTCTATTGCCCTCCCCTCTCTCGCCCTCCCCTCCATCGCACTCCCCTCTCTCGCGCTCCGCGCTCTCGCCCTCCCGTCTCTCGACCTCCCCGGTCTCGCACTCCTCTCTCTCGCGCTCTGCTCCCTCGCTCTCCGCGCTCTCGCCCTCCCATCTCTCTCCCTCCCCTCTCTCCTACCCCTCACTAGCCCCCTCCCCTCTCTCTCTCACCTCCCTCTCACCCTACCCTCTCGCTAGCTCTACCCTTTATCGCCCTCCCCAGTCTATCGCCTTCACCTCTCTCTTCTGCCCTCCCCACTTTCTTACTGTCCCCGCTCTCTCGCCCTCTCCTCTTTCGCCCTCTCCTCTCTCGCCCTCCCCTCTCTTGCACCTCCGCTCTCTTGCGCTCCGCTCTCTCACCCTCCCATCTCTCGACCTCCCTCTCTCGCACTCCCCTCTCTCATGCTCCCCTCTCTCGCGCTCCGCCCTCTCTCGCCCATTCATCTCTCGCACTGTCCTCTGTCGTGCTCCGCGCTGTCGCGCTCCGCTCTCTCGCCTACCCTTCTCTCGCCCACTCATCTCTCGCCCTCCCCTCTCTTGCACTGCCCTCTCTCACACTCTGCTATCTCGACCTCCCCTCGATCGCCCTCCCCTCTCTCGCACGCCCCTCTCTCCCACGCCCTAGCTCACGCTCTGCTCTCTCTCGCCCTCCCGTATCTCGACCTCCCCTGTCACACGCTCCGCTCCCACGCAATCCGCTCTCTCGTCCTCCCATCTCTCGCCGTCCAATCTCTTGCCTTCCCGTCCCTCACCCTCCCCTCTCTCGCCCTCCCCTCTCTCGCACTGAACTCTCTCACATTCCCCTCTCTCGCACTCCCTCTCTCGCGCTCCGCTCTCTCGCCCTCCCGTCTCTCGACCTTCCCTCTCTCGCACTCCCTCTCTCGCGCTCCGATCGCTCGTCCTCCCGTCTCTCGACCTCCCCTGTCTCGCACTCACCTCTCTCGCGCTCCGCTCTCTCGCTCTCCCCTCCACCACCCACTCATCTCTCACACTCTCCCCTCTCACGCTCTGCTCTCTCGCGCTCTGCTCTCTCGTCCTCCTGTCTCTCTACCCACCACTCTCGCGCACTCCCCTCTCTCGCACTCCCCTTTCTCGCCCTCCCCTCTCTCGCGCTCCACTCTCACGCACTCTGCTCTCTTGCGCTCCCCTCTCTCGCCCTCCCCTCTCTCACCCTCCTGTCTCTCGCCCTCCCGTCTTTCACCCTCCCCTCTCTCGCACTCCCCTCGCTCGCACTCCGCTCTCTCACGCTCCGCTCTCTCGCACTCCCCTCTCTCTCACTCCCCTCTCTCACACTCCGCTGTCTCGTCCACCCCTCCATCTCTCCCATCTGTCACACCCTCCCCTCTTTCGCCCATCACTCTCTCTCATCCTCCCCTCTCTCGCCATCCACTCTTACACACTCCTTTGTCTCCCGCCCTACCCGCTCTGCCATCCTCCCCTCTCTCTCGACTTACCTTCTCTCACCCTCCCTTCTCTTATCCTCCGCTCTCTCGCCTGCCCCTCTCTCCATCTCTTCACTCTCGCCCTCCCCTCTGTGTCATCCAACCCTCCATCACGCACTCCCCCTTTCTCACTTTGCCCTCTCTCCCATCCTCCCCCTCTCTCGACCTAATTCTCCCCGTCTCTTCTCTCACACTCTCTCTCTCCTCTCCCCATTCCTACTCTCTAGCGTTCTCCCCTCTCTCACCCTTGCCTTTCCATCGCTATTAACTCTGTCTCGACCTCCTTTCTCTCACTCTTCCCTCTTTCGCCCTCCCCTCTCTCACCCAACTGTCTCTCTCCCTCCACTCTCTCTCGCCAACCCCTCTCTCGCCCTGCCCTCTCTCTCCCGCCGCGCTCTCGTACTCCCCCCTCTCTCCCCTCTCCCGCTCCCCACTTCCTCATCCACACGTCTGTCTTGCCCTCCCCTCTCTTGCCCTCACCTTTCACCCTGCCATCTAATGCCCTCCCCTCTCTCGCTTTCCCCTCTCTCTCCCTCTCGTCTCTCGCCCTCCCTTCTCTCATTCTCCAGTCTCTTACCCTCCCGCCTCATGCCCTCGCCTCTCTCGCCCTCACCTTTCACCCTGTCCTCTAACGCCCTCCCCTCTCTCGCTCTCCCCTCTGTCTCCCTCTAGTCTCTCGCCCTCCCTTCTCTCACTCTCCAGTCTCTCGCCCTCCCGCCTCATGCCCTCCCCTCCCTCACCCTCTCGTCTGTCGCCCTCCGCTCTCTTACCCTCCAACTCTCTCTCGCCCTCCCGTCTCTCGCCCGCCCCTCTCTCGCCCTCACCTCTCTCGCACCTCCCCTGTGTCGCAGCACCCGGATGTCACCCTCCCCTCTCTCACACCAACCCTCTTTCACCCTCCCCTCACTCTCTATCTCCTCTCTCGCCCTCCCCTCTCTCGCCTTTCTCTCTCTCTCCAGCTCCACTTTCGTGTCCTCCTCTCTCTCTCGCCCTCCACTCTCTCTTGCCACACTCTCTCTCACCACTCTCTCACCGCTCTCCCCGCCCCACACTCTCGCCCTCCTCTCTCTCAACTTCCCCTCTCTCTCGCCCTCCACTCTCTCTCGTGCTCCCGTCTCCCGACCTCTTCTCTCTCGCATTCCCCTGCTTCTCGCCCTACAGTCTCTCTCGCCCTACTCCTCTGTCCACCTCCCCTCTCTCGTTGTCCCCTCTCTCGCCCTCCCATTTCCCGCCCTTCGCTCTTGCACCCTTCACTCTGTCTCTCATCTCCCTCTTGTACTCCAATCTTTCGCCCTCCACTCACTCGCCCTCCCATCTCGCTCGCCCACAGCTCCCTCGCCCTCCTCTCTCTCGCTATCCCTCTCTCTCACCCTCCCCTCTCTCTCGCCCTCCCCTCTCTCGCCCTCCCCCTCTCTCTCACTCCCCTCTCTCTCCCTCACCTCTCTCATCCTCACCTCTCTCTCTCCCTCCGTGCTCTCTCTTGCTGCTCTCTCCCCCTCCCCCTCGCTCACCCTATCCCTCTCTCACACTCCCCTCTCTCTTGCTCTCCGCCTTCTCGCCTTCCCTCTCTTTCGTCCTTCGCTATCTCTTGCCCTCCCTCTCTCTTGCCCTCTCCTCTCTTGACCTCCCGTCTCCCGGCCTTCGCTCTCGCACTCTCCTCTCTGTCTCTCCACTCCCTCTTGTCCTCCCCTTTTCGCCCTCCCATCTCTCGCCCTCCCATCTCTCTCGCCCTTCCCTCTCTCACACTCCCATCTCTCTCGCCCTCCCATCTCTCTCATCCTCTCCACTTCTCGCCCTCTCCTCTCTCACACCCTCCTCTCTTTCGCCCTCCGCTCCCTTGCACACCACTCTCTCGGTCTCCTCCCTCTCGCCCTCCGTGGCCTCTCGTCGTCACCTCCCTCTTGCCCTCCCATCTCTCGCCCCCCCCTCTCTCCCTCCAGTCGCTCGCCCTCCCCTCTTTTGCCATTCCGTCTCTCGCACTCCTGTCTCTCGCTCGCCCGTCTCCCGACCTCCCCTTTCTCGCCCTCCCATCTCACTCGCACTCCCATCCCACTCGCCCTACATTCTCTCTCGCCCTACTCCTCTCTCCTCCTTCCCTCTCTCGTTCTCCCATCTCTCGCCCTTCCATCTCTCTCACCCTCCGCGCTCTCGCCCTCCTCTCTCTCGCTATCCCCTCTCGCTCAATCTCCCTTCTCTCTCACGCTCCCCTCTTTCGTCCATTACTCTCTCTCTCTCTTTCGCCCTCGCCCTCCCCTCTTTCTCGATCTCCTCTTTCTCGCCCTCCCCCCTCTCTCCATCCCCTCTCTCTCTCCCACACCTCTGTCATTCTCCCCTCTCTCTCTCTCACTCCCCTCTCTCTCTCTCTCGCCAATCTCTAGGACTCCCTCTCTCTCCGTCTGCACTCTCTCTTGCTTCTCTCTCGCCCTCCCCCTCGTTCGCCCTGTCGCTCTCTCACCCGGCTCTCCCCTCTCTCTCGCCCTTCACTATCTCTCGCCCTCCCTCTCTCTTGCTCTCCCCTCTATTGCCCTCCCGTCTCCCGGCGCTCGCTCTTGCACCCACCTCTCTGTTTCTCCCCTCTCTCTTGTCCTCCCCTTTTTCGCCCTCCCGTCGCTCGCCCTCGCATCTCTCTCGCACTCCCATCTCTCTCGCCCTCCCCTCTCTCTCGCCCTCCCCTCTCTTACCCATTCCTCTCTCTCACCCTCCCCTCTCTCGCCATCCCCTCTCTCTCATCCTCCTCACTCTCTCACCCTCACCTCTCTCACGCCCTCCTCTCTTTCGCCCTCCCATCCTTCGCACACCACTCACTCGCCCGCTCCTCTCTCGCCCTATGCTCTCTCTCGTCGTCAACTCTCTCTTACCCTCGCCTCTCTCGCCCTCATCTCTCTCGCTATTCCCTCTCCCTCCACTCGCTCGACCTCCCCTCTCTTGCCTTCCTGTCTCTCGTCCTACCCACTCTCGCCCTACCATCTCTCGCGGACCTGACTCTCGCTCTCCCGTCTCTCGCCCTCCCGTCTCTCGTGCTCCCATCTCCCGACCTCCCCTCTCTCGTCCTCCCATCTCACTCGCACTCCCCTCTCTCTCACCCTCCCCACTCTCTCGCCGCTCTCTCGCAATCCCCTCTCTCTCCCCCTCCTCGCTCTGTCTTGCTGCTCTCACCCACACCCTCTCACCCTCCCTCCTCTCGCCCTCCCCTCTCTTGCCGTGCACTCTCCCTCGCCAACCCCTCTCTCGCCCTCCCGTCTCTCTGTCCGTCCCCTCTCTCTCCCATTCCCCTCTCTCTCACCCTCTCATCTCACGCCCTCCCGTCTCTCGCCCACATTCTCTATTCCACCACTCTGTCTGTTCTCTCTGCTTCGCTGGCCCCGCATTCGCTCAAACCTCTCTCTCACCATCCCATCATTCGTCCCCCCTCTCACCTCCCCTCTCTCTTACCTTCCCCACTCATGCACTCCCATCTCTCTCGCCCTCCCTTCTCTCGCCCAACTTTCTCTCTCCCTCCCCTCTCTCTCGCCCCTCTCTCGCACTACCCTCTCTCTCTCTCCCCTCTTCCCCAACCAACACTCTCACCCACACCACTCTTTCGCCCTTAATTCGCTCGCTCTCCAGTCTCTTGCCCTTCCCTCTCACCCTGCTCTCTAACACCCTCCCCTCTCTCGCCCTCCCTTCTCTCTTCCTCTCATCTCTCGCCCTCCATTCGCTCGCTCCCAGTCTCTCGCCCTCCCGCCTCATGCCCTCCACTCTCTCGCCCTCCCGTCTCTCGCCCTCCACTCTCTCACCCTCAACTTCTATCTCGCCATCCCCTGTCTCACCCTCCCATATCTCTCGCCCTCCCCTCTCTCGTTCTTCCCTCTCTCGCCCTACACTCTCTCTCTCCCTCCCCATCTCTCCCCATTCCTTCTCTTTCGCTCTCCACTCTCTCGCCCTTCAGTCTCTCACCTGCCCCTCTCTAGCCTTCCCCTCTCTCGCCCATCCCCACTCTCGCACCACCCCTCTCTCACCCTCCCCTCTCTCTCGTCCTCCACACTCTCTCTCGCCACTGTCTCGCACTCCCCTCTCTCACCCATCGCCCCCTCCCCACTCTCTCTCCCTCTCCTCTCACTCGCCCTCCGTGCTCTGTCATCTTCGCCACTCTCTCGCCCTCCACTCTCTCACCGCCCTCTCTCGCCCTCCCCCCATCTCTACGGTCGCTCGCCCTTCCCTCCCTTGCCTTCCAGTCTATCGTACTACCCACGCTCGCCCTACTGTCTCTCGTGCTCCTGTCTCTCGCGCTCCCGTCTCTCGCTCTCACTTCTCTTCCTCTCCGCTCTCTCGCCCTCCCGTCTCTCGACCTCCCATCTCTCGCATTCCCCTCTCTCATGCTCCCGTCTGTCGACCTCCCCTCTCTCGCCCTCCTCTCCCTTGACCTCCCATCTCAATCGCACTCCGCTCTCTCTCCCTCTCCCCCTCTCGCCCTCCCGTCTTTCGACATCCCCTCTCTCGCCCTCCCCTCTCTGACGACCTCACCTCCCTCCCGCCGTCCCCACTCTCACCGTCTCCGCTCTCTTGCTTTCCTCTCTCTCCCACTCCCCTCTCTCTTGCCCTCCCGTATCTCGCCCTCCTGCCTCTTCCCCTCATTCTATCTTCCTCCCCTCTATCTGTCCCATCTCCTACGCCGTTCCCTTTTTCACCCAACCCTCTCTCTCCATCCCATCGCTCGCCACCGCCCTCGCTACCTCACCTCTCTCTCGACTTCCCCAATCTTGCAATCACCTCTCTCACCTTCTCCTCACACGTCATCCCCCTTTCGCCCTCCCCTCGTTCTCGCTCTCCCTTCTCTCACCCTCCCGTGTCTCGCCATCCCGTCTCTCTCGCCGTCCCCTCTTTCCCCCACCACTCTCTCTCCCTCCCATCTATCGCACTTCCCTCTCTCACCCTCCCCTTTCTCGACATACTTTCTCTCTCCCTCCCCTTCTCTCCCCTCCCCTCTCTCTCGCCAGACACTCGCACTCCCCTCTCTCTCTCCCTTCTCCCCTCTTCTCTGTCTTGCACAGTTCTCTCTCTCTTTTCCCTCGCTTCCTCCCGTCTCTCGCCGTCCCCTCTCTCTCTCCCTCACCTCTCTATCACCTTCACCTCTCTCACCCTCCTCTCTCTCTCCCTCCCCTCGCTCACCCTCTCTCTCCCTCTCCCCTCTCTCGCACTCGAAACTCTCTCTCTCCCCTCTGCCCCACTCCACTATCTCGCCCTCTCCCCTCTCTCACCCTTGCATCTCCATCTCTATCCCCTCTCTCTCGACCTTCCTTCCCTCCCTCTCCCCTCTCTCGCAATCCCCTCTCTCCCTTCCCTCGCTCTCGCCCTCGCCATCTCTTCCTTTCCCCTCTCTCTCTCTCGCTGGGCTCTCGCACTCCACTCTCTCGCTCTCCCCCTCCCCTTCCCCTCAACCTTGCCCACACTTCTCTCTCGCCCTAACCTCTCTCGCCCTCTCCTCTCTCGCCTTCCCCTCTCTCGTCCTCCTGTCTCTCTCGCCCTCCCCTCTCTCGTTCTTCCCTCTCTCGCCCTACAATCTATCTCTCCCTACCTCTCTCTCCCCATACCTTCTCTCGCACGACCCATTCTCTCACCGTCCACTCTCTCTCACCCTCCCCTCTCTCTCTAATACGTCGTCCCTTCCCCAATATTGCACTCTCCTCTCTCTCTCTCCCTCCCCTCTCTCTTGCCCTCCCCTCTTTCGCTCGCCCACTCTCTAGCTCTCCCGTCTCTCACCCTCACGTCTCCCTCGCCCTCCCCGCTATTTTGACCTCTGTTGTCTCGATCACCTCTCTGTCACCCTCCTCTCTCACTGTCACTCCCCTCTAACTCTACTTCCTCTCTCTTTCCCGCCTCCCCCCTCGCCCACCCCTCTCTCTCACCGCTCTCTGACACTCCCCTCTCTATCTGCCCTCTCCCCCTCCCCACTCCCTCGCCCATCCCTCACTCTCTCCCTCCCCTCTCTTGCCCTCCCCTCTCCCTCGCCCACCCTCTCTCTCCTTCAACTCTCTCTCGTCATCCCCTCCCTCACCCTCCCCTTTCTCGCCCTCCCCTCTCTCGCCCTCCTGTCTCTTGCTATCCCTTCTCTCGCTCTCCCTTCTCTCGCTCTCCCGCCTCTCACCCTTCCCTCTCTCGTTCTCCCTTATCTCGCCCTCCTGTCTCATGCTCTCCCCTCTCTCGTCCTCCCGTCTCTTGACCTCACCTCTCTCACCCTCCCCTCTCTCTCGTCATCCCCTCTCTCGCCCGCCCATCTCTCTCGCCCTCCCCTCACTCTCGCTCTTTCCCCTCTCGCCCTATACTCTCTCTCCCTCCCACTTTCTACCCATTCCTTCTCTCTCGCCCTCCGCACTCTCGCCCTCTCATCTCGCGCCCTTGCCTCTCTCGCACCGTCCCTTTCTCGCCCTCCCCTCACTCTCATTCTGCTCTCTCGCCCTCCCTTCTCTCTCTCGCACTCCCCACTTTCGCCCCCCACTCTCTAGCTCTGCCCTCTCTCGGCTACCCCTCTCACTCGCTATTCCCTTTCTCTCAACATCTCTTCACTCGCTCGACCTTCTCTTGCCCTCCCCACTCACTATCCCTCCCTTCTAACTCTTCCTCTCGTCTATCTCGCCCTCCTCTCCATCGTCCAACATTTTATCTCCCTTCCCTCTGTCTCGCCCTCCCCATCTCTCGCCCTCACCTCTCTCTCGCCACTCTATCACACTGCCCTCTCTATCCCCTCTCCCCCTCCCCACTCCCTCGCTAACCACTGTCTCTCGCCCTCCCCCTGTTGACCTCGCCTCTCTCTATCTCACCTCTCTCTCGCCGTTCACTCTCTCGCCCTCCCCTCTCACTGTCCCTCCCCTCTAATTCTCTCCCCTCTCCCTCGCCCTCCCCCTATCTCACCCTCACCTCTCTCTCGCCACTCTCCCACACTGCCCTCTCTTTCCCCTCTCCCCAGCCCCACTCCCTCACCCACCACTGCCTCTCGCCTTCCCCTCTCTCGCCCTCCCCACTTTCGCCCACCCGTCTCTCGCCCTCCTGTCACACGCCCTCGCTTCTCTTGCATACCTATCTCTCAACCTCCACAATCTCGCCCTCCGCTCTCTCGCCCTCCCCTCTCTCACCCTCCCCTCTTTGTCGCCATCCGCTCTCTCGCCCTCCCATCTCTCTCGCCCTCCCCTCTCACTCTCCATCCTCACTAACTCTCCCTCCCGTCTCTCTCGCCCTCCTCTCTGTCAGCCCCCCCTCTCGTGCCCTCCCCTCTCTCTCGCCCTCCCCATTCTCGCACCCCCTCTCTCTCGCACTCCCCTCTCACTCGCCCTCCCCTCTCTCTCGCCATCCCCTCTCTCTCGCCAGCCCCTCTCTCTCGCCCTCCCCTCTCTCTCGCCCTCCCCTCTCTGACGCCCTCCCCTGTTTCACCGACCACTCTCTCGCCCCCCATCGCCCTTCCGTCTCTCTTCCTCCCCCTCTCTCGCCCTTCCCTCTCATTTGCTATCCTCTCTCTCGGGATCTCCACGCTCACTCTTCCACCCCTCTCTCTCGCCCTCCACTCTCTCGCCCTCCTCTCTCTCCATCCCAACTCTCGCCCTCCCATCTCTCGCCCTTGGCTCTCTCACCCTCCGCTCTCTCCGTGAACCCACTCTCTCGCCCTCCCCTCTCTCGCCCTCTGATCTCCCTCCCTCAGCTCTCTCGCCTTCTCCTCTCTCATCTTCCCCTCTCCCTCGCCCTCCTCTCTCTCTCGCACATCCCACTCTCTCGTCCGCGCCACTCTCTCCCTCTCCTCTCTCGCCCTCCCCTCTCTCTCACCCTGCCCTCTCACCCTCCCCTCTCTCTCCCCTCTCTCCCCGTTCTCTCTCCCTCCCCTCTCTCTCGCCCTGCCCCCTCTCTCACCGTGCCCTCTCTCTCTCCCTCCCCTCTCTCTCGCCATCCCCCTCTCTCGCCTACCCTTCTCTCTCGTCATTCCCTCTCCTTCGCTCTCCCCTCTCTCTCGGCATCCGCTCTCGCCCACCTATTTCTCACCCACTACTCTCTCGCATTCCCCTCTCTCTCCCTCCCGTCTCTCACCCTCCCGTCTCTCACCCTCCCGTCTCTCTCACCCTGCCCTCTCACCCTCCCCTCTCTCTCTCCCCTCTCGCCCCGTTCGCTCGCCCTCCCCTCTCTCTCGCTCTGCCCCCTCTCTCACCATGCCCTCTCTCACCACCCCCCTCTCTCGCCTTCCCTTCTCTTTCGTCATTTCCTCTCCTTCGCTCTCCCCCCTCTCTCGCACTCCCCCTCCCCCTCGCCCTCCACTCTCATGCTCTCCCCTCTCTCGCCCTCCCCTCTGACGTTCCTCCCCTGTTTCGCACTCTATTCTCTTGTCCTCCCCTCCATCGCCCTTCCCTTTCTCTTCCTTCCCCCTCTCTCTCCCTCCCCTCACTCAGCCTCCTGCATCTCGACATCAACTCTCTCACCCTCCCCTCTCTCGCCCTCAGCTCTCTGACTCTCTGCTCTCTTGCTTTCCCTTCTCTGCAGCCCTCAAATCTCTCTCACCCTCCCATCTCTCGCCCTCCCTTCTCTCTCGCCTCTCCACACTCTCGCCCTCCCTATCTCTCGGCATTCCCCTCTCTCACAGCCTCCCCTCTTTCGCCAACCACTCTCTCGCCCTCTCCTCTCTCGCCCTCCCATCTCTTTGCTATACCCTCTCTCTCGTCCTCCCTTCACTCACCCTCCCCGCTAACTGACCCTCCCCTCTCTCTCGCCCTCTCTTCTCTGAGCCTTTATTTCTCTGTCGCCTCTCTATCGCCCGCCCCTCTCACTCCTCACACCACAAACACTCCCTCTCCTCTATCTCGACCTCCCCTCACTCGCCCTCCGCTATCTTTCCCGCCACTCTGTCTCTCACCTCTCTGTGTCCCTCCCCTCTCTCTTGCTCTCACCTCTCTCGCCATACACCCTCTCTCCCCCTCTCCTCTCTCTTACCCTCCATTCTCTCTCCTCCCCCTCTCTTGTCCTCCCCTCTCTCGCCCTCCCGTCTCTCGCCATTCCCTTTCTCGCCATCCCTTCTGTCGTTCCTATTGCTCACGCTCTCCCCTCTTTCGACCATACCTCTCTCTCACCTTCCCCTCTCTCACCATCCCATCTCTCTTGCCATCCATTCTCTCCCCTCCCCTCTCTCTCTTGCCCTCCACACGCTCCTCCTTCCCTCCCTCTCGCACATCCCACTCTCTCGCCCGCCCCGCACTCTCCCTCCCCTTTCTTGCCCTCCCCCTCTCTCACTCTGCCCTCTCACACTCCCCTCACTCTCTCGCCCTGCCCCCTCTATCAAAATGCCCTCTCTCTCTCCCTCCCCTCTCTCTCGCCACCCCCCTCTCTCGCCTTCCCTTCTCTCTCGTCATTCCCTCGCCTTCGCTCTCCGCGCTCTCTCAGCATCCACTCTCGCCCACCTATTTCTCACCCACTCCTCTCTCGCATTCCCTCCCTCTCCTCTCTTTCGCCCTCCCTTCTCTCTCGCCCTCCACTCTGTTGCCCTCACCTCATTTGCCCTCCCCGCTCACGCCTCCCCTCTGTCTCGCACTCCCCTCTCTCTCGCCTTCCCACTCAGTCTCCCTCCCCTCATGCCCTACCCATCGCCCTCCCCTCTCTGTCGCCCTCGCCTCCCTCGCCCTCCCCGCTATCTCGTCCTCCGCTCTCTCTCGCCCTCCCCTCTCTTGCTCTCACCTCTCTCAATCTCTTCTCCCTCGCCATCCTCTCTCTCGTCCCTCTCTCTCGCCCTCCCCACGTTCTTCCTCCCCACTCTCTCGCCCTTCTCTGTCTCTCGCCCTCCCCTCTCTTGCACTCCCCCTCGACGCCTCTCTCGCCCTCTCCTCTCTCCAGCCCTCCACGCTCGCTCGCCATCCCCTCTCTCTTTCCCAACCCACTCTATTGCCCTCCACTCTCTCTAGCCCTCCCCTATCTTCCTACCCTCTCATTCTCCACTTTCTCTTGCCTTCCCCTCTCTCTCGGGCACCCCTCTCTCTCGCCCTACTTCTCTCTCACCATCCCCTCTCGTCCTTCCCTCTCTCACCCGCACCTCTCTCTCTCGCCCTCCCCTCTCTCTCACCCTCCCCTCTCTATCTCGCCCTCTCTCTCGCCCTCCCCTCTCTCGCTCTCCCACTCCCGCTTCCCCTCTCCTGCTCTCTCCACTCTCCCGACCTCTCCCCTCTCCCGCTCTCACCCCACTCCCGCCCTTTGCACTCTCTCGCCCTCCCCTCTCTCGCCCCCTCAACTCTCGCCCTCCCCTTTCTTGCCCTCCCCTCTCTCGCCTTTCCTATCTCGCCCCCATCTGCCCCCCTCTCTACACCTCTCGCTCCCCCTCTCGCTCCCCTTCTCTCTGCCCCCTCTCTCTCCACTACACTCTCTCTCCCTCAGCCTCTCTTTGCCCCACTCTCTCTCTCTCCCACCATCACTCACCCACTCTGTCACCCAGCCTCTAACTCTCTCACCCATTCCCTCCCATCTTATCACTCTCTCTCTCTCTCACTCTCCCCCTCCCTCATTCTCCCCCCAACCCCCTTCTCCAACCCTATCTCTTCTCACCTCTGTCCCCACTCTTTCTCTCATCTGTCTTCTCCCCTCACTCTATCCCGTCTCTCTACACCCTCTCTCTGCCCCCCTTATCCCCTATCTCTATCTCCCTCTCTCCTCCTTTTTCTCTATCTCTGTCTCTCTCTATCCCCCTCACTCTCTCGCCCTCGCACCCTTCCACTCTCTCACGCCCTCCTCTCTCCACCCTCCTCTCTCCCCTCCTGTCGCCACCCTCCTATCTCTGCCCTCCTCTCTTCACCCTCCTCTCTCTTCCCTCCTCTCTCTCTCTCTTCCCCTCTCTCTCCCCTCCCCTCTCTCCCCTCCTCTCACTCCCTTCTCTCTCTCCCACCGTCTCTCCTACTCTCTCTCTTCCACCCTCTCTTTCCCCTCTCCCTCTTTCCGCTCTCTCTCCAACTCTCTCTCCCACACTCTCTAACTCTTTCTCTACCCTCTCTCTCTTTTCCTTCTCTATCTCTGCTCTCTCTTCCGTCTCTCTCTCTGTGCTCTCTACCCTCTCTCACTCCCCTCTCTTTCCCCTTTCTTTCTCTCTCTCATCTCTCTCCCCTCTTTCTTTTCCCTCTGTCTCAGTCTCTCTACCTCTGCTCTCTCTTCTCCCCTCTCTGTCCCAACAAGCTCTGTCCCCACTCTCTTACTCCTCTCTCCCCTCCCTTCCCTCTCTCTTCCAACCCTCTCTCGCCCTTCTCTCTCTCTCCTCTCTCTTCCCACTCTCTCGCGTCCTCCCCCTCTCAAAACTCTCTCTCTCCCACCCTCTCTCGTCCCCCCTCTCACGCCCCCTCTCTCTGAACCCCCTCTCTCGTGCCCCACTTTCGCTCGCTCCCCTCTCTCTCGCCCCCCTCTCTCGCCTCCTTTCTTTTGCCTGCTCTCTCTCGCCCGCTCCAACTCCAAATCTCTCACCCCATTTCTCTCACCCCATCTCTCTCGCACCCCTCTCGCCCGTGCTCTCTAACCCCACTTTCTCTCGCCCCCTTGCTCCCCCACTCTCTCTCCCCTCTCTCTCTTCCATCCCTCTCTCCCCTGTCTCTTTATCCCACTCTCTCTCTTTTCCCTCTCACTTTCTCCATCTCTGCTCGTCTCGCCTCCTCCCTCTCGCCCCCTCTCTCGCTCCCTCTCTCTCACCCCGTTCCTCTCGCCCCCTCTCCCTAACCCCCTTTCTCTTGTCCCCTTTCTCTCGCCCACACTCTCTCTCGCCCCCCTCTCTCGTCCCCCCTCTCTCTCGCATCGCCCTCCCCTCTATCTCGCCCCCTCACCTCCCCCTCTCTCTCTCGCCCCTCCTCTCTCTCATTTCGCCATCTCCTCTCTGTCGCACCCCTTTCTCTCTCGCCTCTCGCCCCCCTCTCGCTCGCCTTTCTCTCTCGCCCTCCTCTCTCTCTCCACTCTCTCTCGCTCCCTCTTCTCACCCATCTCTCAAATTATCTCCTCCCCGTCTCTCTCTCTTTTTCCCTCGCCCTATCTTTCCCTTGTTCCTCTCTCTCTCCCTGCTCCTTCATTCTCTCTCCACATTATCTCACTCTCGATCCCCCTCCCTCTGTGTCTCTCTCCCCCCACATCCCTCTGTTTCTCTTTGACTGAATCTCCCTCCCTCCCTCCCTCCTTCTCTATTTTACACACTCTGTCTCCCTGATCCTTTCCTCTCCATCTGACTCAGAGACTGGGGGGTTGGTGGTGAGGCTGCGTGTGGGGTTGAGATGATAGAGAGATGTAGGAGGTGGGAGAAGGGGGAAATGAGGTAGAGGCGGAATTGTGGGAGGGAGACAGAGACGGCAGGAGAGAGAGAATGAAGGGGAGGAGAGAGGGAAGAGTGGTGGCAGGTGGAGAAACCGGGGTTGGGTGTGTGTGTGTGAGAGAGAGGGGGGGACGGGGGAGAGTGAAAGGGAGAGGTGGTGAGAAAGAGAGTGTGCAGAACGAAAGAGAGAGAGTGGGAGGATTGAGGAGAAAGAGTAGGGGAGAGGAAACTTGGAGGTCAGGTTGGAGTGGGGGGGGGGCAGAGGGAGTTTAACCCAGCTCCTGATCTCAGGGCGCGATGCCCTCCCCTTCCCTGAGGACCAGGACTTGGGGCTGAGTCTGTCTCTCTCCAGCTCAGCTTCTCCAACACAAAGACACACAACAACTTCGGTCACTCTGCTGCTCGGCACGCTTTAATCAACATTTTTATTGTTTAGAAATGGCAGTGATGGATACAGTCAGTGGGATGGTGCCTTTTCTCACTGGCCCCTGAGTTGTGAAAAACATTGATATGTTTCCCTGTAACTCCTCAATGGGATAAGAATGGACAAACCCGCGCTACCCTCAGTCTGTTACCATAGCGACAGGCTGCCCCATTGCTGAAACACTGAACTGAAATGAGAAAATCCCGAATGTATTTATTAATGAGGGAATTTGATGGATGGATGGATTTGGGTGAAGGGATATTTCAGCACATTCTTCAGCTGCTGCCTGAACTTAGTCTGGGTCACGGCATAAATCGCGGTGTTTGTGCAACAACTGAGGAGCTGCAGCATGAAGCCCAATTCCCGCACAAAGAGATGAAGAGACACAGGGGAATACACAATCCAATATATCCGGTACCATATAGAATACAGCATTAATATTGACCATAACAGGATGAAATTGGCCGAGATCATAAACAGTAAAATGATAGATTTTTTTCGGTTTCTCATTTCTGTGTCAGACTGAACGTCCCCATTGGTGTGAGCGCGGAGTCTCCTGCGGGCTCTGCTGGTAACTACAATGTGTCTGACGGTGAGAACATTGAGCAGCAGAATCAGGAGAAATGGGACACACGGGGTTAGAATGTGGTGGAGGAACTCGATTGTGACCCAGACACTGGAATAACGAACAGCATCTGTTACATCACAAAACCAGGGTATGTTCCACAGCCGATACCGAGCCATGAGCATAAAAAACCAGGAAATGTTCTTTAAACAGCTCAGCACAGTCACTGCTCCCAGAACCACAGCCGCCGTTTTCTCACTGCAATATTTACTTTTCAGCTTCTGGCAACAAATGGCCACAAACCGATCAAAGGTGAAAGTGACGGTGAACCAGACAGAGCAGTCAGTGGCTGCATAAAGCAGGACGGCGTGGATATTACACACGGGGACGGAGTCCCTCAGGAAATAAAACTGTTTCCGATAAACAATGGGAATGTGTCTCAGGATCAGGTCGAGGATAATGACCAGGAGATCCGCCGCTGCCATGGCCCCCAGGTAACGTCTGACACATGGAGACAATCCACAATCTTTATAAAGCAGGACGTAGATGGTCACTACGTTAACTGTGAGGAAGGAAAACAAACCCATTATCCATCAGCCTGGAGGCAAAGGGACCCGTTTGATTGGGGACCCAGTGAGATTTTAAAATTGTCCCTGTCTTCAGGGATTTATTAAAATATTTGGAACTGGAATAGCAAATGGGAAGGTCGGAATTACTGACAAAAATGTGACATAAACCACAAGAAACCCTCCCTCCCCAAACGCACAGAGATACGTCCATAAGGACAGATGGTTTCTAGAACATTCCCACACACTCGATCACTCGAGAGCAGACACAGGTCACTCCTTCCCAGTTCCTAAGACGGAGGGTGGAAACGTTGCTGTCCTGAAGGATTCTCTCCCAGTTTCCTGAGTTTGGGAATTTCTGTATTTTGGTCTAAATTGTGGCCGATCCTGTGTCGTGAAGAAATGTAAACGCTGGGAAAAGGTATTCACCGCTTTAACTGACTGAGGGGCCTTCGGAACAGTGTCTCCTTCTCTCGCAAACGGGATCTCTTCCCTCGGGATCTTATCGATTGTTCAATTCACTGACGTCCAGCCGTTCACAAACAATATCAGGGACAGAACGTTCCGGGGAATGTCAGTTATAAAATGTCAGGGACAGAACGTTCCGGGGAATGTCAGTTGTAGAATGTTGGGAACAGAACGTTCCGGAGAGTGTCAGTTATAGAATTTTGGGAACAGAAAGTTTCGGGGAATGTCTGTAATAGAATGTCGAGGACAGAACTTTCTGAGGAACTCCTTGACGTGTCCATCACCTGTCCCACTATGTCCA
Organism: Chiloscyllium plagiosum; assembly: GCF_037043375.1. Classification (NCBI taxonomy): domain Eukaryota; kingdom Metazoa; phylum Chordata; class Chondrichthyes; order Orectolobiformes; family Hemiscylliidae; genus Chiloscyllium; species Chiloscyllium plagiosum. The sequence continues at coordinate 77,220,054 of NW_028270176.1, forward strand.
CTCTACCCTCCTCTCTGACCTATCACCTCTCCCCCACCTCTATCTACCGATCACATTCCCAGCTTCCTTCCACCCAGCCACAGCCTTACCCACCTCCCATTTATCTCTCAGCTCCCCGGCCCAAAAGCCTCATTCCTGATAAAGGGATTATGCCGAAACGTTCATTCCCCTGAACTTCGGATGCTGCCTGACCTGCTGTGCTTTTCCAGCACCACCCTCCCAGTCAAGAAACAGTCTGATACCGTCATACTCACGGGACCAGGTCTGATGGGTCATGTTTCGTGAAGCCCCATCACCATCCCTGGGTATATACTGTCCTACCGGCAGGACAGACCCACCAGTGGTGGGGACTCCCTGGGATACAGTCAGAGAAGGAGTTACCCTGAAATTCCCCAACATTGATTCCAGAACCCAGGAAGGATCATGGTAACAGATCACAAATGATCAAGGAAATCGCCTGAGGATGGTCATCTCCTGCCCCTCACCTGTCCCTCGGTGATAACTTGGTTTCTCTCGATTTTGGAAACAAATCAGAGGAAGCACTGAGGGTGATAAGGACACAGACCGTCCTCTGGGTGTGGGACTTCAAGGTCCATCACCAAGAGTGTCCCCATAGGCCCACCGCTGACTGACCAGGGAAAGATCTCACATACACAGCAGCCAGACTGGGGGAAGTGATGGGGGAACCAACAAGAGGGAAACATTCTCACCAAACCCTTTGTCCCACATCAATCTGTCGCTAACAGTATTTGTAGGAGCACCCAGCACACAGTCCTGGTGGAGGGAAATTCTCAGCCTCATATAAAAGACCCTGCCCACTGTTTTATGTGGCACTCCCTCCTGTGAAATAGGACATACTTCTCAAGGACCGTGCTGATGGAAACTGGCCATCCATGAGGCACTGTGAGCTCGCAACACTGCAGCATCAATGGCCTTCCCTCCATGGTAAAGTCAGAAGTGGGCTGTTCACTGATGGTTCCAAAACATTCAGCATCATTCCCAACTACACCTGTATTGAAGCAGGCTATTCAGCCCATCTAGAGATTTATCTAGGAAAGAATGTGGCCATTCGGCCATTGGAGTCTGTTACTCAGCAATTGGAGCAGATCTTTTAATCTCTCATACCTGTTACACAGGAAATGGAAGGGAATATTCAGCATTTCAAACCTGCTACACAGGAATCCGCGGGGGACGGTATACTGAGCCAGAGCAGGGATAAATTAGGAAGCAATCAGTCTCTATCATTTTAACACAAACACCGACTGCAGTGACACAGTGACTAGTGCTGGGACCTCAAATATTTGCAAACTATATCAAGGCTTTCCAGAAATGGAACAAACATGTTCTAACTAAATTTATGCTGACACTAAGATTGAGAGAAACTGAAGTTAGCGAGGGAGGTAATGGGTGGCACGGTGGTCCAGGGGATAGCACTACTGGCTCACAGAGCCAGAGACCCGGGTTCAATTCCTGCTTCAGGCGACTGACTGTGTAGAATTTGTACGTTCTCCCCGTGTCTGCGTGTGTGTCCTGCGGGTGCTCCGGTTTCCTCCTACAGTCCAAAGATGTATAGGTTAGGTGAATTGGCCATGCTAAACTGCCCGTAGTGTTCGGTAAGGGGTAAATGTAGGGATATGGGTGGGTTGCGCTTCTGCGGGGCGGTGTGGACTTGTTGGGATGAAGGGTCTGTTTCAATATTGTAACTAATCTAATCAGAATCTGTAAATGGATAAGTAACGCACAACGACTTGGTAGATTGAATATAATGTGGGTAACTGCGAACCTGTGATTTTATTTTTCAGGGAGAATAACAGAAATGGAGAGGGATTACAGGACTTTGTGATACCATGTGTACTGGAGGGTTCACTCTGACCTGTCCAGACATTGGAAGTGTGGCCCCATCTCTCTGATGGTCTGCTCACTGATGTTCACAGTGGCCCCATTATTCTCTGTACACACCGGCTATTTTGATGTGGTTGTTTGTTGGTGGGACTTGGTGAGGGGGAGGATGCTTTGCGCCCTGTACCAACTGGACAGCCTTTATCTGAAAGGCCATTATTCCTTTCTCCGTGGAGACCCGAGGACAATGTGAATGGCTGCCTGCTTCTGAATGAAGAGGCTGGGGCTGCTGCCAGGAGAGTGGGTATTCACCAACATGATGTACTGTGCCTGGGCACACAGTAACGTTATGGGGTGAGAGGCGGAGGGTTCAATTAGAAGAATGGGAGCTAAAGACCTTACTTGATCAGTTGAAATGTTGCGATATAAGACGTTCTCAATCCACCTCACAGAACTATCCCAGAGGAGATATCTGTTCACCCCAGAACACTGTGTAGTCCAGGCTAGTGTACTGTTCAGTACAACCCAGCAATCTGTCCAGAGTGCAACACTGCACAGATCAGATCATGGCATTTATCTTTAAACCATCTGTCGAGTATGGGAAGCTGGGTTAGAGACAAAAAAAACTGCAGATGCTGGAATCCAAAGTAGACAGGCTGGGGGCTGGAAGAACGCAGCAAGCCAAGCAGCATCAGCAGGTGGAGAAGTCGACGTTTCGGGAGTAACCCTTCCGCATGAATCCTGAAGAAGGTTTACACCGGAAATGTCAAACTCCACACCTCCGGATGCTGCCTGGCTTGCTGTGTTCCTCCAGCCTCCTGTCTGTTCAGTGTGGGAAGCATTGGACACCACATCCATGCATTGATCAATAAACCCGGATTAGATATCTGTCCAGCACAGAGAGCTGTCCAGTGATCACCAATTTGTAACCTGGAGCAGTTAGCCTCCTCGCCTGCAGAGTTATGTATTCCACCCAGTGCATTGGTCAGTAACATTGTGTTAGATTCCTGCCCAGCGTGGGGAAACGTGCAGCCCATGCTGACCGTGACAGGATGTACAGGTCCCATCCATTTCACAGCTCCTTCTCTCCATTGTGCCCTGACAAGGGGATGCTGTGGGTGTGAACATCACTTCTAGAGAGATGGAGGGGAATCAGTTTAAACAATAACAAATGGGAGGAGTATGGGAAATAGACAGAGAGGGGGAGACCGAGGCACAGTGTCATGGGAGGATGTGTTCCCAGTTTTCATAATGGTGAAATAAAAACATTTTGACAGAATTCTGGACAGAATCAAAGCACATCGACCTGGATCCAATGTACCGGCCACTGCAGCGGACAGCTGGAACTGACAACTGGAAGCAGCAGATACAAATCACTATAAATGCCGGAGGAAACATCACAGAAGCGCTTCACAGAAGTCTCCCAAGCACTGAGGATGTCACCGAGACAGGGGATGAAATGTCTGCAACACAAATTCCCAGCTCGGCGAACAGAATCACAACATGTGTTATAGCAGCGATCCCCGATAAAGGCTCATGATCCATCTATCTCTCTGCTGCATGAACCACCTTCCCCCCACCCCATCTCTCTCTCTCTCTCTGTCACCCCTTCCATTACACTAATAACACTGCCTGGATACAACACTGTAGACTGACTCTCCCTGGACACCTCACGATGACCCTGTCCCCCACCTACAGCAGCACTAACAGCAGTGCCACCCACTCCCTCCCTCTCTCCCTCCATTGCTCCCATTACAGGAGACACAGCCTGGAATAGGACAATAGGGCCAAGCCTGGCGGTGGAGTGCCCGATATCCGTTCCCTCCACCCCCCCTCACCCGCCATGTGGGGAGGAGCCTGGTATGAGCCGGAGAGGACCTGGATGCCTCGTGTGGAGATTCTGAAATATCCACGTCCCACCGACCGTAAGGAGCAATATTCAGTGAAGAGCAATTCTCACTTTAAACCCACTGGCAGCTCTCCCCCCTCCCCACCCCCCTCCCGGCACAACTTAGAAGCCGTGGCCCTGATGCCATCTCCCTTTTGTGTCGAGCTGGTACAAATGGAATCCCCACGGTCTCGGTGGGCAGGAGGGTGGGCTCACAACACATAGTCACCACCAACTCCCAGGAAGGGAGCACCGAGACTCCCTACAACACCTCATCCTGTAAACAGCTCAGATACTGAAACTAATCTGTAAACGTTACTGCTCTCCTCACTTGTCCTGACATCTTCAACAATCTGTGCTCATATACAGACCCTCTGCTCCTCCACCCCCATTATAACGGTGCAGCCTGTTTTACACTGTCTTTCATTGTCGTTCCTACCAAAGTGCATCACCTCACACTGCTCTGCACTGATCCCCATCTGACATACACCTGAACAATACACCAGCACGTCACTGTCCTGTTAGAATTCCTCACTGTCCTCCATAGACTTTACAATTCTTTCAGTTTCAGTGCCATCCACAAACATTGAGATTATTATAGCGTCACAGTCCCCATGAAACAACTGAAATCCTGCCCCACACATATGAGTGTTACCAAGTGAAATACTGCTATATTCCCACGGACAGAGTCGAACAATCCGATGCTGCCAATGGAGCAACAAAACTCCTGTCTCACACGAGACGTAGTGGATGGAATATTGAAAAACCACAGAGCAAGATAAATCCGGATAGGTTCCACTTATCTATATTCATCAGGTGATCAAGTTGAAAACGTGAACTGTACCTTTAAGAGAGGGTGAATGCTGTTCTGAACTGAGAGCTTACAAGCACCTGTGATATGAGAGGATGGCAAACCCAGAAACAGTATATTGCTAGAGAACTGGAGTCGGGTAATAAGCAGTTAAGAGATATCGGATTTCTTTCAATTCACTTTCAGTGTCAAAAAATACATTGTTGTTTTTATTTGAACAATGGGATTTGGGAGTTATCTATCACTCATATTTTGTCAGTTTACAAGGCAAATTGAGCATTTATTTATGTTTAGTTTAAATTACCAGATGAGCTCAAAGTTGTGTCCTAACAATTCCCGTGTGTGTGTATCTGTGTCTCTGTGTTGGGCAGGTCTGGCAGTCTCTGTGGTGCTTAAAGTGATGCAATGCCACCCGCTGCTGGCGGCCCCATGCCACTAAACAGGCATTGGTAGAGGGTGGAAACCAACAGGGATTCATTCAGAGAGGGGGAGGGAGAGGGCAGCTGCTCACAGTACCATCCAAACTCATGTCTTATCCATGTACTGATCTAAATGTGCTTTAAACGTTGTAACTGTCGCTGCTTTCATCACTTCCTCTGGAAGTTCATTCCACACACAAGCCTGTTAGCTTCTGTCTAACATAATTACCTCTCATGACTTTTGTAAATCTTTTTCCTCGCAACTTAACATATCACTCAGTTTTGAATCCCCAACTCTAGGGAAAAGACATCAGTCCTTCAGCTTATCTGTACCCCTTATGATTTTATAAACCCCTCCATCTCCTACTCTCCAGTGAAAAAGGCCACAGCCTATCCAGCCTCTCCTTATAGTTCAATCCCTTCATTCCCAGTAATATCCAGGTTAATCCATCTTATTAACTGCACTAACTACATGAGATGCAATTTTAAAGAATTATACGTGACGGCCGAGGTCTCTGTCCTTTAACACTGCCAAAAGCCCTACGTTTAATTGGGCAGGTCCTGCCCTTGTTTGATTTACCAAATCCAATATCTCGCATTAATCAAAACTAAACTCCATCTGCCACTCCTCGGCCCTTTCCCGTTTAAATTTAAAATGCCCATCCCTTCTCCAGGAAGCCTGCACACTCCAGCCTTGATTTTCACAAAGACTTTGAGCTTGGTTTGCCTTGTGTGGTTAGAGAGAGGTGGGACAGCTTGCAGACCCAGTCAGTGGGGAGAAGAAGCTGGACAGTAATCAGTGGCCTGGTATCATGTCATGGTTTTAGGCAGAGGGCAGACACACGTGAGAATTGGGTTATACTGATCGGTGTTTTGGAACCAGAAATTATGGTCTTTCTCCGTCACTGGCGTTCAGTAATAAATATCTATTTGAGACCCTTAATTGGGCAGAGTGTGTCTGCAGGATTTCTTTCACTAATTTTGCAGACTACAGATAATAGCAATTGAAGATATTCATAGTTAACTTCGATCTTGCACTTGTTTAATAAACCAAAGTGTTTTGTGTAGTTCAGTAATGGTAACCTGATTATAATAAATCCACACCGAACTGAACGTTGGCCCTTAAAATATGACCCAAAATCTTGTTATACTAGTGTGGCTGGTAGTGTCCCTGTCTATGAGCCATGGCTCTGGGTTTGATTCCAATTCCTGAACTTGTTTGATAGTGTTCCTAGCTCTGGACCAGAAGGTGTGGATTCATGTCCTGCCCGTTGCAGAGGTATGTCACAGCATGTCATAACAGGCTGCTGAACAAAGACACAGGAAAAAAATGTTACAGCTTTATGGATATTGACAATTGGTGCTCGTGTCCCTACCTCCAGGCAGAAAGGTCTAGGTGTAAATCCCACAGACGTTTCTCCTAACATATCTGAACAAACTGATTAAACTGTTTTTAGAATTGTGGCTTGATGGAGAAAGAACAGGCGTCAGTATTTAATTTCAGCATTTAGGCCCGGGATTATTGAAAGTACAGTCATTCATGTTGATTGGAGTCACATTTCGCAGCAATAGCGGTTTATAAAATCAGAACGGTCATGGATAGGGTGAGTAGTCAAAGTTTTTCCCCAGGTTAGGGATGTCCAAAACTAGAGGACAATGGTGGAAAGTGAGAGGGGAAAGGTTTTGAAGAGGCCTAAGGGGCACCTTTTCACACAGAGGATGGTGAGTGTATGGAATGAGCTATCAGATTAGATTAGATTACTTACAGTGTGGAAACAGGCCCTTCGGCCCAACAAGTACACACCGTCCCACCGAAGCGCAACCCACCCATACCCCTACATTTACCCCTTACCTAACACTACGGGCAATTTCGCATGGCCAATTCACCTGACCTGCACATCTTTGGACTGTGGGAGGAAAGCGGAGCACCCAGAGGAAACCCACGCAGACACGGGGAGAACGTGCAAACTCCACACAGTCAGTCGCCTGAAGCGGGAATTGAACCCAGGTCTCTGGGGCGGTGAGGCAGCAGTGCTAACCACTGTGCCACCGTGCCGCCCACAAAGGAAGTGGTGGAGGCTAGTACCTATGTCCCTTTGATCCACGACAGGACCTGACAATTAAGTGTGTAATTTCTGCCCTGATTTGCCTTCTCAAAATGCAACAGCTCGTATTTATCTAAATTTAACTATATCTGTCACTCCTTGTCCCTTTGTCCCATCCAGTTGTGGTCTTGTTGTACTCTGAGATAATCTACCACACAACCTTTCTGATGTCATCTGTAACATTACTAACTATGGTCCCGATATTCACATCCAAATCCTTTACATAAATGATGAAATGCAGTGAACTCAGTAGTGATTCTTACAGCGCAGTGCTGCTCACAAGCCTCCAGTCTGAAAAATACCCCTCTTCCTTAAAGACAATTGTGACTAGTTTCCTCTGTATCCCATGTGACCGAAACTTCCTAATCTGCCTACCAATCGGAATATTATGAACACCTTGCTGAAGTCATATAGACAATGTCTAACAAACTGTTTTCATCAATCTTTTTTGTCACCTCATCATAAAACTCAACCAAATTAATGAGACATGATTTCCCATGCAGAAAGACACGTTGCCTACCCCGATCAGCCCTTCCCTTTCCAAATGCATGTAAATGCTAACCCTCAGAATCCCCTCCAACAACTAACCCATCACTGACATCAGCCTCACCAGTCAATAGTTCCCCGGCTTTTGGGGTCAATGTTTCCTTTTGTAGTACCACTGCTCCACTGCTCCCAACAAATGATAAACACGTTTATGATCCAGAACAATGTTCCTCAAACCATGATGACAAACTCTTTGGGTATTGCAAATAAAGAATTGATATTTCCCTTTCTAAAAACACTGACACACACACACACACTCAGATAAACAAAATCTCTGCAATTTCACGTTGAAAGAACTTTCTCCAAATAGTGGTGTAACTCATGACAAAAGGAAAAATTGAGAGATTGTCCAAAATGTTATTCTGCTTCTGAAGATATTATACTCACACAGCTGCTAGCAACGGGATTTCATCATGCAAGAGTTGGATTTGGCTGAATTCCCTTTGCATTAGGCAGTCAGGGGGTTCCAGTGTAGCACGGTGGCTCAGTAGCTAGCAATGCTGCCTCACAGCATCAGGAATTTGGGTTCAATTCCAGCCTCGGGTGACTATCTGTGTGGCGTTTACACCTTGTCTGCGTGAGCTTCTGATGGGTGCTCCAGTTTCCTCCCACAGTCCAAAGCTGTATAATTCAGGTGGATTTGTCAAAGAGTCCATAGTGTTCAGCGATTTCTACTTTAGGTGCACTAATCAGTGGTAACTGTAAGGGCATGGGAAAGTTGGTAAGGACTTGTTGGGCCGAAGGGCCTGTTTCCACACTGCAATGTGGTACAACCACATGTTGTACAATGCTAGTACAACCACAACATGTAAAATGCATCTGGATGCTGACGGACCTGCCAAGCTTTTTCAACAATTTCTGTATTTGTTAAAAAAAATCCTTTCAAAACAGTATTTTTAATACATTTAACTTTTTTTTCATAACGCAGGGACATATAAACATATTTTCAAATCGACCGAGACCATTTTTCTGCTTAGGGTATGGCTCTGTGTATGATAGCAGCAATGATGCACCGACATGGAGCAAGGAAAGTGATGGAGACATAGTTTGGACAATGTACAAGGTGACATCACATGATCCAGTTTGGGAGAGAATGACATTAAGGTGTGATACAACTCAGAGAGGGAGAAAATGCCATCTGCCCGAGAAGAAACGGCCTATTGCATTCTCTCTCCTTCATTATTCCTCATCACAGTAATGCGTACGAGCTAAAACAAAACTCTACTGTCATTGTTACCATTCTTATTTTTATAGAATCATTGCAGTGTGGAAACAGGCCCTTCGGTGTAGGTAAGTGTCGGTGTGTGTTAGTCTGTGTCCTTGTCTGGGTGAGTGCGTGCCTGTGTGTCTGTATACATCTGTATCTGTGCATGCGTGTGCATGTGTGTGAGGAATGTGGGTGTCTGTGTAAGGGTGGGTGTGGGCATCTGTCTGTGTGTGATTGTGTGAGTCTCTGTGTGTTTACCTGTGTGAGAGTGTATGTGTTATATTTGTGGGGATTGTGGGTGTCTGTGTGTTGGGGGAGTGTGGATGCCTGCGTGGCTGGGAAGTGTGACTGTCTGTGTGTTTGTGCGTGTGTCAGTATGTGTGTGTGTGTGTGTGTGTGTGTGTGTTTCTATGTCTGTGTGTGTGTGTGTGCCTGTGTTGAAAGTGTGTGGTGCTGAAAAAAAACACAACGGTTCAGGCAGCATCCAAGGAGAAGGATAGTCGAAATATCGTGCATAAATATTCATTCGGAATGAGACTTGTGGGCCAAGCGATAAATATGAGGGGGTGGTGCTGGGGGGCAAAATAGCTGGAAAGGCGATTGGTAAATGAAGGTTGGGTTAAGGTGATAGTTCCGAGTGGTGGGTGGAGTGCATAGGTGGGAAGGAAGATGGACAGGTAGGACAAGTCAAGAAGGAGGTGCCGAGTTGGAGGATTGGACCTGGAATAAGGAGGGGGAGGGGAAATGAGGAAACTGGTCAAATCTGTGGCTGTGTGTGTGTCTGTGTGTGTGTGTGTGTGTCTATCTGTCTGTGTCTGTGTGTGCGAATGTGCATGTGTATCGGTCGGCGTGTGTACGTCTCTGTGCGTCTGTTTGTGCGTCTGTGTGTCTCTCTGCCTCTGGGTTTGTGTGTGGATATGTTTGTGGGTGTGTCTGTGTGGGTGCACCTGGGTGGGTGTGGGGTTTCTGTGAGTACGCGTGTGTGTGTGTGCAGCTGTGTGTGTGTATGCATGTGTGTCTGTTTCCGTGAGTGTGTGTGCATCTGTGTATGTATCTGTGTTTGTCTTCGTTTGTGTGTGTCTGCATCTGTTTGTGTCTGCTCCTGTGAGTGTGTGTCTATGTCTGACTCTATGTGTGTTTGTGTGTGTGTCTGCATCTGTGTGTGCCTGTTTCTGTGAGTGCGAGTGCGTGTCTGCGTGTGTGTGTGTCTGTGAATGAGTGCGTGTGTCTGTGGATTTGTGTGTGTCTGTGGGTGCGTCTTTATGTCTGTGCCTGTGTGTGTATGTGTCTGTGTCTGTGTGTGTCTATGGGTGTGTGTGTGTCTGTGTGTGTGTGTGTGTGTGTGTGTGCGAATGCGCATGTGTATCAGTCAGCGTGTGTACGTCTCTGTGCGTCTGTTTGTGCGTCTGTGTGTCTCTCTGCCTCTGGGTTTGTGTCTGGATGTGTTTGTGGGTGTGTCTGTGTAGGTGCACCTGGCTGGGAGTGGGGTTTCTGTGAGTACATGTGTGTGTATGTGTGCACATGTGTGTATATATGCATGTGTGTCTGTTTCCGTGAGTGTGTGTGCATCTGTGTATGTATCTGTGTTTGTCTTCGTTTGTGTGTGTCTGCATCTGTTTGTGTCTGCTCCTGTGAGTGTGTGTCTATGTCTGACTCTATGTGTGTTTGTGTGTGTGCCTGCATCTATGTGTGCCTGTTTCTGTGAGTGCGAGTGCGTGTCTGCGTGTGTGTGTGTCTGTGAATGAGTGCGTGTGTCTGTGGATTTGTGTGTGTCTGTGGGTGCGTCTTTATGTCTGTGTCTGTGTGTTTATGTGTCCGTGTCTGTGTGTGTCTATGGGTGTGTGTGTGTCTGTGTGTGCGTCTGTGTCTGTGTGTGTCTCTGTGTGTGTGTCTCTGTGTGTGTGCCTTTGTGTGTGTTTGTGTGAGTGTGTGCCTGTGTGTCTGTGTGTGTGCGTGTTGATGGTGCTGAGAGCTGCTGCCCTCTCTCTCTCCCTCCCAAACTGACTCCCTGAGGATTTTCACCCTACGCCCCTACTGTACAGTGGTTTGGGTAGGCGAGCAGAGACTGACAGCAACAGAAAGCTCAGCAGGTCTGACAGCATCTGTGAACTGAAATGAAAGGACCCGTCCTCGGATCTCGTATCAGAGGGATATTATATCAATTTAAGCACCATAGAGATTGCCAGACTCGCTCCACATTGATATACACAGATAGATGCACACTAATACAGAGACTTATTGACACTCACAAATACACAGAAACCAAGAAAGACATGGAGTGTCTATCAGTATTTCTTTTGCTCCATGGTAAACTTGCCAATCATTCAATCATTCTGTCTGATGTGTGTTATTATTTAAGTCTGTTCTCAGGGAGTGTATTAGTATTGCAATTGCTCACAATAGTGACTGAGTCAGAATTTCTGTGTGGAGTGTGGCTGTAGGACAATTTCAATGTTTGTAGAGACCAAACCTGGAAGTATTATAAAGTGTGTGGAGGACACTGTGGGTCTTCAACAGGACAGTGACACGTTGCTGTAGTTTTCAGGTTTATGGCAGATCAGGATCAATGAGGCGATGCACCTTGGTCGGAATAACTCTAAAAGTCAATATAAAACATTCTGTACAATTATAAAGGGAGTGTAGGAGCATAGAATGCTGGGTGTATGTAAGCACAGATAATTGAAGATGTCAGGACAAGTTGGCAGAGCAGTAACTATCAAAGATTAGTTTCAGTATCTGAGCTGTTTACAGGGCGAGGTGTAGGAGGGAGTTTCCGTGCTCCCTTCCTGGGAGGTGGTGGAGACGATGTGTTGTGAGTCCACCCTCCTGCCCACCGAGACTGTGGGTATTCCATTTGTACCATCTCGACACAGAAAGTAGATGACACCAGTGCCACATCTTCTAAGTTGTGCCGGGGAAATGGAACAGACAGTGAGTTTACAATGAGAATTGCCCTTCACTGAACACTGCTCCTGATCGGTCAGTGGGACGTGGATGTTTCAGAATCTCCATCCCTGTCCTCTCCGGCTCGTACCAGAGTTCTCCCCACATGGCAGGGGAGAGGGGTGAGCTAGCGGACTTCGGATACTCCACCACTCGGCTTGGCCCTTTCTGTCCTATTCCAGGCTGTTTCTCCTGGAATGGGAGAAAGGGAATGAGAGACGGAGGGTGGGGATGGTTGATCTTGCTGTTAGTGCTGGTCCAGATGGCGAACGGGGACATGGTGCGGTGTCCAGAGGGAGTCAGTCGGCATTGTTGTATCCATGCAGTGTTGTTAGTGTCGGGGGTAAAGTGGAGCGAGACAGCGAGCGAGAGAGAGAGACAGACAGAGAAGTAAAGCGACCACAATTATATTCGTTTTAAAATAGTGATGGAAAAGGATAGACCGGATTTAAAATTTGAAGTTCTAAATTGGAGAAAGGCGAATTTTGACGGTATTACGCAAGAACTTTCGAACGCTGATTGGAGGCCGATTTCACGGGTAAAGGGATGGCTGGAAAATGGGAAGCCTTCAGAAATGAGATAGCAAGAACCCAGAGAAAGTATATTCCTGTCAGGGTGAAAGGAAAGGCTGGTAATTATAGGGAATGCTGGATAACTAAAGAAATTGAGGGTTTGGTTAAGAAAAAGAAGGAAGCATATGTCAGGTACAGACAGGATAGATCAAGTCAATCTTTAGTAGAGTATAAAGAAAGTAGGAGTATACTTAAGAGGGCAAGCAGGAGGGCAAAAGGGAGTCATGAGATAGATTTGGTAAATATAATTCAGGAGAATCCAAAGGGTTATTACAAATATATTAAGTACAAAAGGCTAAGTAAGGAGAGAATAGTGCCCCTCAAAGATCAGCAAGGTGGTCTTTGTATGGAGCCACAGGAAATGCGGGAGATACTTAATAAATATTTTGCATCAGTATTTACAGTGGAAAACGCTATGGAAAATATAGACTGTAGCAAAATAGATGCTGGCATCTTGCAACTTGTCTAGATTACAGAGGATGAAGTGCTGGATGTCTTGAAACGGGTAAAGATGGACAAATCCCCAGGTCCTGCTTAGGTGTATCCGGGAACTCTGTGGGAAGCCAGGGAATTGATTGCTAGGCCTCTTGCTGAGGTACTTGTCTCATTGATAGTCACAGGTGAGGTGCCAGAAGACGCGTAGTGCCACTGTTAAAGAAGGGTGGTAAAGACAAGCCAGGAAAATATAGACCAGTGAGCCTGACCGCAGTGGTGGGCAAGTTATAGGAGGGAATCCTGAGGGACAGGATGAACATATATTTGGAAAGGCAATGACCCACCCCGATTAGGAATAGTCAACATGGCTTTGTGCTTTGGATATCATGTCTCACAAACTTGATTGGATTTTTTGATGAAGTAACAAAAAAGATTGATGAGGGAAGAGCAGTAGATGTGATCTATATGGACTTCAGTAAGGCGTCCGACAAGGCTCCCCATGGGAGACTGATTAGCACGGTTAGATCTCATGGAATACAGGGAGAAGTAGCCATTTGGATACAGAACTGGCTCAAAGGTAGAAGATAGAGGGTGGTGGTGGAGGGTTGTTTTTCAGACTGGAGGCCTGTGACCAGTGGAGTGCAACGAGGATCAGTGCTGGGTCCTCTACTTTTTGTAATTTACAGAAAGGATTTGTATGCGAGCAGAAGAGGTACAGTTAATAAGTTCGCAGATGACACCAAAATTGGAGGTGTTGTGGACAGCGAAAAAGATTAGCTCAGATTCCAACAGGATTTGAACCAGATGGGCCAATGTGCTGAGAAGTGGCAGATGGAGTTTAATTCAGGATGTGAGGTGCTGCATTTTGGGAAAGCAAATCTTAGCAGGACTTATACACTTAATGGTAAGGTCCTAGGGAATGTTGGTGAACAAAGACACCTTGGAGTGCAGGTTCATAGCTCTTTGAAGTTGGAGTCGCAGGTAGGTAGGATAGTGAAGACGGCGTTTTGTATGCTTTCCTTTATTGGTCAGAGTATTGAGTACAGAGGTTGGGAGGTCATGTTGTGGCTGTACAGGACACTGGTTAGACCACTGTTGGAATATTGCGTGCAATTCTGGTCTCCTTCCTATCGGAACGATGTAGTGAAACTTGAATTGGCTCAGAAAAGATTTACAAGGATATTGCCAGGGTTGGGGGATTTGAGGTACAGGGAGAGGCTGAACAGGCTGGGGCTGTTTTCCCTGGAATGTCGGAGGCTGATGGGAGACCTTATAGAGGTTTACAAAATTATGAGGGGCATGGATAGGATAAATAGGCAAAGTCTTTTCCCTCGGGTGGGGGAGTCAAGAACGAGAGAGCATATGTTTAGGATGAGAGGGGGAAAATATAAAAGAGACCGAGGGGCAACTTTTCACGCAGAAGGTGGTACGTGTATGGAATGAGTTTCCAGAGGAAGTGGTAGAGACTGGTACAATTGCAACATTTAAGAGGCATTTGGATGGGTATATGAATAGGAAGGGTTTGGAGGGATATGGGCCAGGTGCTGGCAGGCGGGACTAGATTGGGTTGGGATATCTGGTCGGCATGGATGGGTTGAGCCAAAGGTTCTGTTTCAATGCTGTACATCTCTATGACTCTATGAGTCATTGAGAGAGAGAGAGGGTGGGTGAGGGGGGAACATGTTGCCTGCAGTAGCGAGAGTGATGGAGCATGAGCCGTATTTGGGGTTAGATGCTATAGCAGATATGCAGTGAGTGTGAGGGAGCAGGAAGAATATGGTGATCCTTATTTTGACAGTGTGGGGAAGGGTATTGATGTATTGCTCGACATTTACTCAGACCGCAGATACTGCACGAAGCTGGGTAGTGAGCTCAGACCATGCTCGGTGGGTCTGGTATTGTGGCCCACTCTGGGAAGAGAATGGTCCTCCTCTGTACTAGCTCATTCACCAGGATTCCCTTGTCTCTGTTGACAAACCGTGATGTAATTTCCCCTGAACTTCCATTCTCTGGGTAAACGGTGCAGGGCAACTCAAAACAGAGAAACCTCAACCGTGTGCCCATTGGCTTTTAAAGATGGCACTTATGTCAGGGATCATGGAATATCTGGGGTCATGCGGGCGTTCGTGAGTATCTCCAGCCATGATTGGCTGGAGAATCGGGCTGACATTAAATAAGAAGGACACCATGGGCTGGGGTGGGTAGTTAATGAGATGAGTTCGATAAGATAGCACCAGGAAACTAGTTCAGTCTCATACAGACAATCCTTCCGTCACATTCAATGAACTCACACCAATACCCTGTTCACCCATCATTCCTAAACAGTGGCGCATGTTGCAGCATACTGTTGAAATGTCTTCAATTCAGCATTCTGGAACTTGGGAACAAAACCTTCCATTACATTTTCTCTCAGTATCCCCCACTCTGTCTATTCCCCAAACTCCTCCCATTTGATGATTCCCCCGCCATCTCTCTCTGGCAGTGATGTTCACACCGACAGCACCCCTGTGTCATGCCGCAATGGAGATTTGGAGCAGTAAATGGATGGGAGCTGCCAATCCTGTCACTTCCAGCATGGGCTGCATGTTTTCCTACGCTGGGCTGTGATCTCACACAATGTTACTGAACAATGCACTGGGATGATGGACACAGTTCCACACCCCCGTCACATATCTCATCTGGCTTTATAGATCAATGCACTGCTGTGGTCAGCATACCTTTCCACATCGGGTAGATTGTGGTTTGCGTTGTACTGAACACCATTCCGGTATGCACAATGCTCCCTGCTGAACACATATCTCATCTAGTTTTATAGGTCAATGCACTGCGGAGGTCTGCACAGTGTTCCACTGTGGACTGATTGCAGCGTGGTTTTCAGCAGTACACTAGTCTGGACTGTGCAGTGCTCCATGCTGAAAACATATCTCCTCTGGGTTTATGGTGTCTAGTCTGATTCTGTAAGTTAGATTGAGAATGTGATATAACTGATCATTTCAGTTGAAATGGCAATGCCTTTATTTTTGTTCTCAATCATGTGATTGGAGCCTCCAAATTCTGACTGTTCCTGCTAGTCCCATTCTTCAGTCTACCTACATAGTTCATTAAGTTGTTCTACCATGCGTAACTGTCCGGTTTCAATGTGAATAACTGTTCCGTCTATTTCCCTGGCCTTTGGCTTTGATCACCCTGGAGCATTGGGATTCACTGTGATAAACCTCAGCAAGGTGACTCCTCAGAACCAACGCTCCGGGGAACATAGCCCCAGCCCATTCATACTCTCCGTGTAGATCAACATCACTCGCCACCACCACCCTACACAAAACTGTCAATATACTTGGAAAACCTTTCAGCACGCTTTAAGGTTTAACAACATCGTCCCTACAGCAGTGAGAACAGAATTAAAGGCAGTATTACAGAAGTGGCTGAACCGAGCGTGTAGGCGAAGGTGAGTATTGCAGACGCGGGAGATTAGAGTCAAGAGTGTGGTGCTGGAAAGGCACAGCATGTCAGGCAGCATCCGAGGAGCAGAAGAATCGATTTTCTGAAAAAAGTCCAAATTCTGATGAAGGGCTTTTCCCGAAAACGTCGAACTTTCCTGCTCCTCAGATGCTGCTGGTCGTGCTGTGTTTTTCCAGCAGCACACTCTGAACCCAGTGTAATCCCCAGATGGCCTCCTTCTTCAAGACAGCAATTTCCCCTCGCACACGGCTGATGATGCCATCCAGAGCATCTCATCCACTTCCCTCACCTCCGCCTTCGAATCCCACCCCTCGCAATGCAACAGGGAAAGAACACCGTGTTCCTTACCTTCCACCCCACCAAACCTCCAGATGCAATGCATTATCCTCCCCCATTTGTGCCACCTACAAACAGACTCCACCACAAGGGATATACTTCCCTCCCACCCCGATCTGCTTTCCATAAAGAATATTCGAAGCGTGACTCCTTTATCAGGTCCACGCCAAACACCAATCCACTCCATTGCACCTTCCACTGTCACCGCAAGTATTGGAAAAACTTTACCCTCACCACCGTCCGAAATCGCAAAGTATACTTCCACATTACTTGGAGATTTACCTGCACGTCCCCAGACATCGCCTGCAGTATCTGTTGCTCCTGATGACTGCTTGACATTAGGGAGACTGGACGCCAATGTACGGAACACTTCAGAGAGCATTGCTGGGGCACCCGCACCAACCAACCCCACTACCGCGTGGCTGAACACTTTAACTCCTCCTTCCACTCCGCCATGGATATGCAGGGACTCTTCCACCGGCAAACATTAACCACCCAACGTTGTAGGAAGAGAGACAATCTTCTGCCTTGGGACCCTGCAACCACATGGGATCAATGTGGATTTCACCAGCTTTCTCATTTCCCCTACCGCCACATTATCCCATATCCAACCTTCCAAATCAGCAGCATCCATGAACTGCCCTACCTGTCAATCATCCTTCCCACCTTTCTGCTCCACCCTCCTCTCTGACATATCACCTCCAACCCCAACTTCATCTACCTATCACATTAACAGCTACCTTCCCCAAACCCATCCCCTTCCCATTTATCTCTCAGTGCCCTTGGGCCACAAGTCTCATTCCTGATGAAGGGTTTACACAAGAAATGTCGATGCTCCCCTGATGCTGCTTGACATGCTATGTTATTCCAGAACCACATTCTCGACTATGATCTCCAGCATCTTCAACCCTCACTTTCTCCCTTGAGTTAATGTATCCAGAAAATTCCCCACCAGATATTTTAGGCAGCTGGTCTGTTGTTTTATCCCTGTCTCATTTATAAACAGAGTGGGGCATATGCAGACCTGCAGTGCTCTGGCAATACTTCCAAGTACATGGAAAAATTTAATAAAATTGAAAAAATTGAAGTCCGTCCTTCAGTCACCTTCATCCATTCAATCGAGACTGAGTAAATGTTGCCTTTTATTATTACATGAAATGTTATGTAAGGAAGGAGTTAACTGAAACTGTTTGTTCGGAGACTGTAATCAATGTCAGTCTCCATGGATTCTAATTATCCCAGTGGAGAGTTGCAATCTTTTAATGATAAATTGGCACCGTTCAATGTGTTACCCCAAAGTATGAGCAGGAGCATCATTGACAACCCTAACAGAGATCAGCAGCATCAGATAGAGAAGAGGTGGAGAGATCATAATCCGAGAACATTAGACTGGAATGCTGCAACAATAGAACAGAATCTGAGAACATTGGACTACAATGTTCCAACTATAGATCAGAATCCGAGAGCAATAGACTGGAATGTTCCAACAATGGACAGGGGTTTATCCGATTATGTTTGGTTTCTTTCTACATATTATGATTGGTTGTCATTATATTCACGGATCTGTTATGTCCTTCGGATTATTCAATATTTTTATTATCCTCTTCTGTCGATCGTTGGTGTTCCTGGTAGGTCACACCATCCAGATTTTTTTTTCTATAAACCAGTTTTGACTGTGTTTCTTTTCTCTCATGTAGTCTTCATTTCTTGCCATTATAATTCTTCATGTTGAGTCTCTGAATCCAGATATTCACTCTGAGGACCACTACTAACTGCATCAGGGAACGTGTTCAATTACTGTCTCCCTCCCTGATTCTGGCAGTGTTACTCATGGGTCTCTATGTTGACCTACTCACTTCCAGATGTGAACCATCGTCTCAGTGTCCTTGTTATTTAAATATTGGGAGTGGGGAGGTTATTGCCCTCCATTAAGTTTACAAACTCTGTTTCCTTCCTGGGACTCCATCCCATCCCTGGCCATTATCTTTTATTTTTAATCATTTATGGGGCTAGGACATGGCTGGCTGACCAGCATTAATAGCCCATTCCTATTTGCCTTGAGAAGCAAGGTGGTGAGCTGCATTCTTGAATCGCTGCCGTCTCCTTGCTGTGGATTGACACACAATGCCATTAAGAGGGCATTCCAGGATCCTGATCGTACGGGCGGAAGGTATGAGAAGGTGAAGAAAGCCATCTGAAGTGCATATGAGCTTGTGCCAGAAGCCAACAGATAGTTTTTCAGGAATCTAAAATAGCGTCCCTGGTTAAACGAGTTTGAAAAAATCAAACAAAGCAAGTTTGAAAGGTGGATAAGGGCATTAAAAACCTACGACACTCTTAAAGAGATTCTTATTTTGTAGAAGTTCAAAACTTTACTTCCTGCAGTCGTGAGAACTCGAGTGGCAGAGCAGAGAGTTAAACTGACACGACTAGAAGCTGAAATGGCTGATGATTATCAGTTGGTCCATAAATCAAAGTTTGGCTTCTGGAAGGGATTGAGAAGAATGTGCTAGATCTTCTTAAAACATATACCTGAGAGCAAGGTTTACTGGCGTAGGCCAGGACTAGCAGGTAAACAGGTTACAGCATTAAGAGGTGCAGAAGCATGTAATTCTTTTATGCTGAGACAAAAGGTGATATGTCATTCAGAGGGACTATTGGAGAGATGAGAAGTGCTCCATTATGTAACGTGTGGTTGGAGTGCCCGCTGAAACCATCAACAAAAATATTTCACAATTGGGAAGGAGGCATTGAGCTTGGTGTTGGCGTTGCAACATTTCAGCATTTACATTGCCAATAACATGCCTGAGCAAAATCTATATACTGATCATAACTTTTACAAGTTTTTGGACAAATTTAGGGAGAATTCTTCCAGTCTGTTCAGATGGAGATTACTATTGTTGCCATTCAATTTGTAAGTTATACAGGTGACAGGACGGAAACTGTACTTGCTGCCAAGTTGTCGAGACGTGGATGAAGAAAGACAGAGGTATTCTGTGGCAGGACTAAACTGACTGAAATAGAATGGAGTTGTGAATGTTTGCATGCTTAGTGTCAATATCATATATACGTATTGTAGTCTACTAATAGAGTAAGAATAAGAGGCTTAAAATGAAGCTACAGTTGTATCTTGGTGGTTCACGTTTTGTCAAAGGGGGAGGTTTGACGATACTGTCACTTTAAAAAGATTATTTTCTCTTGGTCGTTTTTGAAGACAGGTCTTAAAGGCAGCGATGCCGAACTGCCGCCTGAAAACGACTGGAGTAAATAACTGAGGAGGCCTTTAGGTTTTATTACCAGCTCTCCCAGCTCTCCCAGACCTCGTTTTCTCGGTTTGTTTTTAGCTGCAGCATTCAGCGGCTGCTTGGGGTCCCAGAGGGGTGGAAGTTTTATTACATGATCCCCAGCTGCTCTTCTCTGTGAGAACTGTTCTAATATTACTACTTTCTGGATTGAGAAGCTGTACATAATAATCTGTATTTGAGTTTATCTTTGTGCCAGGCGGTGTGTACCACGAAGGTACAGCATCTACTTTTGTGTGTTCCAACATATAAACGAACGCAATTGTTCCTTCCTCTCACTGAATTTTAACTAAAGCGTTTGAAAGATTGTATTTTGCTTCAAACTTCATATCTACGTTTAAAATAAGGAAAAGTTTGGGCTGGAGCAACCTTCTTAAAATATTTCACGGGGGTTTCGTCTGATCCATAACTCAGGGGCTTCTGATTAGCTCCTGTTATTGAAAAGTTAGTGGAGGTGTTGGGGATGGTTTGCTGGAGGTTGTTCTGTGACCCACCTAAGATATTCTGGGAGACCTGAGTATTTGCTGACCCAGCTATGGATGGAGCATGGGGACTGTAATTACAGCATCTGACTGTGTAACATGAACAAATGGAGCAGAGGATACAGAGAGGGAAAGCTCTGAAACCACGGAGTGAATGTGAGGAAAGGGATTTGCTGCATCCACCCCTGGTTTTCCAGGAACAGCTTCCCAAGCCCCACTTAAACCAGGAGCAGAGTGTGAGGGGACCCTGTGAGCGATGTCCCCTCCTTCAACACGACCTGCAGCTTCATACCGGGGGAGGATGGTGCTGTCAATGGCTGTTAGGGTCACAGTTGTATTCAGCTTCTATGATCCGGAATTTTCCAGGCAGGAGAGGGTGACATATCCATCATCTCGCAGTTTGTCTACATCACTGGTAACGTTCTGTCAAACTGATTTAGACTGATTTATCAGGAGTGCCTGTTTCCTGTTCGATAACCAGTCGTCCCCATTCCTGTGTAACATATTCGAAGGGCTAAATAAGAACAAGGAACATCAGTCAGTAATCCAGCCCCTCGAGTCAGCTCCAACATTGAATACAATCATGGCTGATGTCATTGCAGCCCCTGTTCCACTTTCCTACCATCTCCATCGTGAAACTCTGGTCTCTTGTTGTCGATTGCAGCACATGAAAAAAATATCCACTCCACAACTACACTTTCAATTACTTTTAGCATTTTACAGACGTTAATGAGATCTCCTTTCACTATTATAAACTTGAGGGTATAGGCCTGGACTGACCAATCTCTTTATAATACAAACCCCTTATCTCTGGAATCAATCTAATGAACCTCTTCTGAATTATCTCCAACGCAATTGCGTCCTTCCGCAAGTCAGGGCACACAAACTGTCACCAGTTCCAGCATCACTAATGTCTTGTATAGCGACAGCAATACTCCCTACCTTTCTACTCTATCCTTTTACAAATAAAACCTGAAACTACGCTTGCCTTTCCGATTTCTTGCCGTACCTCGATGCAGGTTTTCTGTGATATACACGTGAACACAGAGAGCCCTCTGCACTTTAGCACTTTGAAGTTTCTCTCCATTTAGATAACAATTTGTCTTTCTATTTTGCTGACCAAATTGATAAATCTCATAGTTGTCCACTTTAATTTTCATTGCCAAATGTTAGCCCATTCACCCAACCTATCCATATTCACTTTTTAACCTCTTTCATCTTCATTCCGAAGTAATTTCTCACCGATGGCAGTGTCATCTGAAAAATTGGCTATAGTATTTTCTATCTTGTCAACAAGTAATAATATTGATGGCAAACAGTTAAGGCATGAGTATTGAAATCTGTGACACCCAACAATTTACATTTGCCAAAAGAAAATGACACATTTATTTCATCTGACTGCATTATGTTAATGCACGAATCCTCCATCGAACCTAATGAATTACTTCTAAACACATGTTGTCTGATCTTACTGCTTACACTTTGGAGAAGCGATATATCCAAACCCGTCTTGAAGACCAGATATATTCCATCTTCAGGGTTCCCACGATCCACCTTGTTTGTGACATCTTTAAACAAATGAAGTAAACAATTCACACACGATTTAGCCTTCGTACAACCCTGTTGACACTGTGGTTTAACTTTGCAAATGTTCTGAACAATGCATTCTGACAACTTGCCTCAACTTACTATAGTTTATCTTTACAATTTAGTCACTAATGTATACAGTTATTATAAGTTATTCCCTTAAGAAAACCTTTGCATTTTCTTTGAATTCCTATTTAACGGGCACAAGGCTTCAGGAAATCTGCTCCAATTGCTGTGTAAGACCCATGTGTAGCTCAATGGACTCATCATCCTGCTGGTGTACAAACTCGATGGACTAACCTCTTTCTGGTGTTCTCATATTGTTGTCTCCAAGGCCAGAATGACCTTCTCCCGTTGATATGTTAGAGGGTTGGGGGATTATGGAATCTTCCTGTTGTTGTGTAAAGGCTCGAGGAGCTGATGGGTCTTCTCATATTCCTCCATAACAGGCTGGAGAAACTGAACGGTCACCTCATGCATCCCTGAGATGGGACTGAGGGAGTGATTGGTCTTTTCCCGTTCTCTTACAACAGACAAATGGCTGACTTACCTCTTCCTTTCTCATAAAAAGTCTCAGATAGTTTGTATCCTTCTCCAATTCACTTGCAATAGGCTCAGTAGGGCTCAATGGCCTCCTGTATCCCAGTGTAACAATCTCCTGTCACTGTGTGGCCTCTTCCAGTTCCTGTGTAACAGACTGAGGAGGCTGAATGGACTGATTTTGCAATAGGATACTGGTCCGTTATCGCCTACTCAGGGTCCATGGTTATAGGCTCGAGGGGCTGATTGGTCTCCTCCGGTAACCGCATATCAGGCTCTAGGATCTGAATAGCTTCGTCATGTTCTGGTGTAACAGTGTTGAAGGTCTGAATATCCTCCTGTTGTTCCTGTGTAACAGGCTGGAGAATTTCTCCATTATGTGTGTAATTGGCTTCTGTGGCTGACTCCTTCTGGTCACCTATGCTGAAATAAGATAATCTCTCATTCTTGTAAAGTCCAATGTGTATTGGATCAACGTGACCATCCTTTCCGTATAAACTAACAGCTTCATGACACAAATCAGTTGAGGGAACCAATTCAGAACTGCTTCCAATGTAACAATATCCTTTCCTCAGTGAGGAGATTAAATCTGTACATACCACTCCAGATGTGAACTCATTAAGATCTTATACAGCAGCAGCTACGCTTTACTAGCCTGCTGTAAGGCATCAGCTGTCGCGGGGATTACACAGCATTGTTGAAAGATCATTGTCCTTCTCCACGCCACCAGCATAACAGGAGATCTGGAGAAAAACTCAGAATAAAACTTGAGAAGATCATAAATGATGTAGCAGGATAATTTCTACCATTAGTCTCCCCAGAACCAACTTCACTGAATCCTGAAAGGTGAAGCTCAGAAACAGCAATGAGAAGCAAATATTGATGGGAGTTATATATTAAAGTGAAAGCTGCAATACAAATGTTAGGCATGTTATAAAGTAGGAAATGGTATATATACGTTTCTGAGTACTGCAGTAATAATGTACTGTTTAAAGTACATCTAAGCTTTGTTAACCTAACTGAATGCTAATGCTGGGAAAAATGGATTTCATGAGCATGTGGGAGATGGCTTACATTAACATTATTTCGACCACCGAGGTCGAGATCAGGTTATTTAGGAATTGGTGTTGGATGATCAGAATAGCTAATTGAAAACTTGCTGTAAGTGACCTTTTGGGAACAGTGACCACAACTTTTGATCTGAGATTAGATTCTCTACAGTATGGAAATAAGCTCTTCGGGCCAAAAGGTCCACATCAACCCTCCAAAGAGTAACTCACCCAGTCTGGTTTCCCTCTGATTAATGCACCTACCGCTATTGGCAGTTTAGAATGGCCAATTCACTTGACCTGCACATCTTTGGACTATTGGAGGGAATCGGAGTCCCCGGAGGAAACTCACCAGGACACGGGGAGAATCTGTAAACTCCACACAGACAGTCACCCGAACAGGAATAGCTGTCCCTGTTAATGTTAGGCTGCAGTGCTCGACAATGAAGCATGGTGCTGCCTCTATTGGTTTCTGATGTTTGTGTATACAACAGATTTTGCTTTTTTGAAGTAACGGTTATGAATCTGAGTCATACAAGCCATTAAGGTGTGAGGAGAAAGTGGGGACTGCAGATGTTGGAGATCAGACTCGAAGAATGTTCTGCTGGAAAATCACAGCTGGTCCGGCAGCATATTAGTGGCATGGGAATCGACGTTTCAGGCATTCCTTCATCAGGAATGGGGCTTGTGGGCCAAGGGGGGTGAGAGATAAATGGGAGTGGGTGGGGTGTCGGGGGGAGGAAGCCTGGAATGTGCGAGGTAGATGAAGGAGAGGTTGAAAGTGATAGGCGCTGAAGGGAGACAGAACGCCTCATCTACTGCATCCATTAAACCCAATGTGGTCTTCTCTACATTCGCACGACAGGACGTCAACTTGTGGATCGTTTCAGAGACCATCTCTGGTACAGCCATACTGACCAGCCCCACCATCTTGTGGGTAAATACTTTAATTCCCCTTCCCACTCCAACAAGGACATGCAGATCCTGGGCGTCCTCCATCATCAAACCCTAACCACCTGAGTAATGGAGGAAGAACGCCTCATTATCCACCATGAGACCCTTCAACCACAGGGGATCAATGTGGATTTCACCAGTTTCCCCATTTCCCCAAACCCCACCTTATCCCGTCTAACCTTCCAACTCAGCACCGCCATCTAGAATGTTCCTATGTGTCAATCTTACTTCCCAACTCCCACCTATCCACTCCATCCTCCTCTCTGATCGATCACTTTCACCCCCCATCTACCTATTAGATCAAAGGAAGCAGCTTAGAAAAATGCGAAGTGTAATAGTAAACCAATGGATTCAGAGAAATGTAGGACCCAGCAAAGGAGGACCAAGAGACTGAGAAAGAAATCAAAAAGAGATAAAGCATGCAAACCAAAAACAATGTAAAAACTACTATAAAGCTTCTAACAATGTATGAAACAAAAATAAAAACACGATCAAACGTGGAACAGTGAGTGTGATGACAGAGTAATTTATTGTAAAGGACAGAAAAGTCGCAGGGAAAAGAAACAGTTTATTTCTGTCTGTCTTCATGGAAAAATATCCAGAAGTTCTCCCAGAAATCCCAAGTGACCATGGGACTTGTGTAAGTAAAGTCTAAGATCATTCATATCAGTGATGAGGTAGCATTTGAAAAGAGAGCTGGATTGAGTGTTGATAAATCTGACAGGCCAGATTGACTTCATACAAAAGTTTCAGTGGAAGCAGCAATAGTCATATTGATTGCATTACGGATTTTCACATTATTTTCCGACACATTCCTGAAAGGTAGGTAGCCATTAGGGATAAGGGATAAGGGTCGGTTATAAATATTATCCGCCAGTTTAAGAAAGGATGAAGATGGAGAGTGATGATCGACAGACCAGTTAACTTGTCATCCGCAGCCGGGTGTCTGTTGGACTCGAAAGAACAGAACATGCTACTAGATATATAGAATGTAATGGCAAAACTGGGGAGTGTGATAATGCATCGATGAAAGGAAAACCAGAAGTGGCAAACAATTTTTTGGAATGGTTTGAAAATGATTCTTGTCGACATAAGCAATGAGGAACCAATGGATAACGTATAGTTCGATATTCAGGAGCATTTTTTAAAGAACTTACATACTAATATCATAACAAAAGTTAAATTGAAAGGTGTTGGTCAGAACATATGCAAATGGAAAGTAAAATTAGGTTGCTGAGACAAAACTGAGAGTATTGTGTACTGCTGTGGAGTCCCCATCTAAAAGAGAATATACTGAGAACAGAGGAACAGCAAAAGGCATTCTCCAGATTAATCCCTAAAATGGCAAGATTGTCTGACTGGGAAACTCAGCCTGTGATCTCTAATTTCAAATAATGAGAGGTGGTCGTAGTGAATCTTAGAATCTTAGAAACATAGAGGGGACGGAATAACAGAGGATCATGGAAAACTGCAAGCAGGCACGAATAGGGAGAATCCCATGATAGTCTCCACGGACAACAAGTAGAACAGAATAATCAGTGAACAGTTAGTGTTCATCAGAAATCAAACGGGCAAACTGTGTGTGAAGCTGGAGAACACTGAGAGATGGTGACATGAGAGCTTCACATCTGTTTTACTTGGGAGAAGGAGCAGGCAGCTACAGAATTCGAGAAGGTGGATGGGGAAGTTCTTGAACAGATTGATGTAAAATGAGAGCAGGAATTTGAGGCTTTAGCTGGTAGAAAACTGGACTGATTGCCAGGTCCGAATGAGTTGTAACACAGGCTGTTGTTGGAGTCAAGGGAGGAAAGGCCCTGAATGAAAAATTGAATTTGAATCTGACCATAGGGGAGGTGCCAGAGGACTGGAGAACCGCTAATTCGATTCCATTTCACAGTGAAGATTGTAGAGAAAGACCAGGGAACTATAGACAAGCAAGTATTAGATCACTGTTAGGGAAATTACTGGAGAAAATAGGGAAGGAGAAAATTGAATTCCAATCAGAGTGGCAAGGCTTGGTCAGGGATAATCATCATGACTTCATTAGAGGTAAGTCACATCTAATTAATTTAAATTAGTTTGAGGAGGCCGCTTAATTAGTTTTGCAGCAAGGTCTTTGACAAAGTTCCACATGTCAAAGTGACAAATAATGTAAAATTTCATGGAATCAAGGATAACTTGACAATTTACAACGAAAACTGTCTTAGTGGCAGGAGAGAGAGGTGGTGGATAAGGCTGTTTGTGTGACTGGAGACCAGTGTCCCCTGTACCACAGAGATCAGTGCTGCGTCCCTGTTATTTATGGTATTCACAAATGGTGCAGATGTGAATGGGGGGAGGGGGGGGGTGACATTGAGTGGATGGGGTGGAAGTTGTGATAAGTAAGTTTGTGTTTGCCTGGTTGGTTGGCAGTGAGGTAGACGGTCTTATATTACAGAAAGATACGGATAGATTGGATCAATGGCAGATGGAACATAAACCAGATAAATATGAGGCGATGCAGTTTGGAAGAAGGAACCAGACAAGGAAGACTCAATGAATGGCAGCACACGAGGAAGCTTAGATGGTGGCCCTGCATGCATCCCTGAATGGGAGTGGACAGGGTAATAGGTTAGTTAAGAAGTGGACCTTGGATGTATCATTCATTAATCGGGCCGTAGATTATAAGAGCTATACAGGGCTTTGGTTAGGTCAAGATGGAGAACCGTGTGCAATTCTGGGAACTACATTACAGGAAGGATCTGTGGGGGTGTAGATGAGATTCACCAGGAGGTTCGCTGGGATGGAGCATATCAGCTTTGGAGAAAGGCTGGGTAAGATCGGGCAGTTTAGTTTGGAGCACAGAAGGCTGAGGGGGATGTGATTCGGAAGGATAAGATTATGAGGGGCATGGACAGCATGGATAGACAGCAGCTATTCCTTTTAGTCAGAGGGTCAAGAGCAAGGGAGCACGCTTTTAAAGTGAAGGGTTTGAAGTTTAGTGAGAACTTAAAGATTTTTTTTTCACCAGGAGGGTGTTGGGGTCAGGAATTTACTTCCAGAGAGGAGATTTATCACGGGTATCCTCACAACAATTAAAAAGTGCTCGAACGAGCACTTGTAAGTGTAATAACATTCTCGACTATGGGCCTGGTGTAGATCGTGCTGTATTTCTGATTGCACAAAATATATACTCCTGTGAGTGTATGGCTATGCAAGGTCAATCATTGAGCAGCTAAGGCAGGAATTGATGGATTTCTGAAAAGTTTATTCACAAGGGTTATACGAGTGAAATGTAATAGCTCGTCAAATTATGTCAATGTGAGAAATATCAGAAAACGAGTGCAACTTCCTAAAAATGTGAAATCAGAGAATGGAGAATGGGGAACAGGTCAGAACTATGTCAGAACTATGAAATAGCTACTTCAGTTCTGTCTTCACAGAACTTTCTAACAATACAAGGAAAACCAAGTCTGGTATGATAAACTATATAGTACTTGTAACATAGAACATAGTAAGTGAATGGTTTAGGAGAAATTATTGGGGCTGAAATAATGGTTATAGACAACACTAACATAGATTCTCTGAAATGGGAATTATTTTGGAGAAGCAGACTGAGAGACAAATGAAAGAGAAGCAATGGATGTAATTATTTGGATTTTCAGAAAAAGATTTTTTGTTAAAGCTCCAAGCCTAGTTTAGAAAATTAAATCTGAGTGGATTGGGGCGAATATATGGCCATGTTTCTAGAATGGGACAGCTGGGAGGAAACATTGAATTGAAAAAAACAGACTCATCAAGCAACAGCCTGATAATATCTGTAAGGTATGATTCTGTAAGTATCATTATATCCCAGACACTCCATCACCTTCCCCGGATATCTCCCAACTCACCAGTAGGACAGACACAGCAGAAATGACGGTACAGTGGGATACAGTTGGAAGTGAATTGCTCTGGGTGTCCTCAACAATGACTCCGTACCCCACAAAGTCTCATGGCGTTAATTTACACATTGGAAAGGAAACCTCATGCTGATTAACATGTACCAGTCTCTCCAAACTGATGAGTCAGTACTCCTCCATGCTGACCAACTCTTGGAGGCAGCACTAGGGGTGGCAATGGCGCAAAATGTACTCTGTGTGGGGAAGTTCAATGTCCACCCACCAAGAGTGACTCGGCAGCAGCATTACTGATCGAACTTGTCGGGTTCTAAAGGATATAACTGCGAGACTGTGTCTGTGGCACTTGGTGAAGGAACCAACAAGAGGAAAATACATACTTGACCACATCCTTACTAATCTGCCAGTTGCAGAAGAATCTGCACATGACGGTATCGTGAAGAGTGACTACAGCAGAGTCATTCCAGAGACAAAGTCACACTTTCACATTGAGAATAACCTCCACCATTTTGAGTGGCACTATCACGATGCTAAATAAGACAGACTTAAACAGATCTAGTGGCTCAAGTCGGGGTTTCCATAAGGTGCTATGTGTTATCAATAGCAGCAGAATTGTATTCCCGCACAACCTCATGGCGTGGCATACCCCCTCACAACAATTACCATCAAGCCAGAGAATCAACCTTGGATCAAAAGAGCGTGCAGGAGGGCAGGAGCAGCAGTAGGCATTCCTGAAAAAGAGGTGTCAGCCTGGTGAAGCCACGAACCAGGACAACTCACGTGCCAATTGGCATAAGCAGTAACTGAAGACAGAAATAAGTGATCCCACAAGCAACGGTTCAGATCTAAGCTCTGCAGTCCTTCCACTTCTAGTTGAGAATAGTTATGGACAATTAAACAAGTCATTGGAGGAGGAGATTCTACAAGTATCCCCATCATTAATTTGTAAGAGCCCATCACTTCAGTGTAGAAGATAAAGCTGATGCATTCGCAACAACCTTCAGCCAAAAATGCTGAGTGGCTGACCCATCTCAGCCTCCTCTACTGGTCCTCAGCAATTCAGTTGCCGGTGTTCAGCCAATTTGATTCACTCCACGTGATATCCAAAAACGGTAGGAGACATTGGATACTCCAAAGGAAACTCATGCTGACAAAAGTACTGGAAACCTGTGATGTAGAACTTGTCACTGCCCTAGCTAAGCTGTTCCAATATCATTACAACAACGACATTTCCCCGATTAAGATTAGATTTGATTACGTTACACTGTCGAAACAGGCCCTTCGGCCCAAAAGGTTCACACCGCCCCGCCGAAGCGCAACCCACCCATACCCCTACATTTACCCCTTATCTAACACTACGGACAATTTACCTGAGCTGCACATCTTTGGACTGTGGAAGGAAACCTGAGCACCCGGAGGAAACCCACACAGACACGGGGAGAACGTGCAAACTCCACACAGTCAGTCGCCGGAGGCAGGAATTGAACCCGGGTCTCTGGCGCTGTGAGGCAGCAATGCTAACCATTGTGCCACCGTGCCGCCCACAGTGGTTAAGTGGAAAATTACCCAAGTACCTCCTATACATAAAAGCAGGACAAATCCAATTCGGCCAATTACCACCCCATCAGTCTACTCTCGATCATCAGTAACGTGATGGAAGGAGTCTGTGCTTTCAAGCAGGACCTGCTCAGGAATAACCTGGTCAACGACGCCCAGTTTGGGCTCCACCAGGGTCACTCAGCTCCTGACCTCATTACCTTGGTTCAAACATGAACAAAAGAGTTGAATTCCAGAGGTGGAATGAGAGTGACAGCCCTTAAAAACAAGATTGCCTCCGACCAAGTGTTGCATCGAGGGGTTTTCGCAAAACTGGAATCAATGGATATCAGGTAAAATCTCCCCGCGGGTTAGAATCATACGTGACACGTAGGATGATTGAAAAAAGTGAGTCAACTCAGCTCCAGGACAAGTCTGTAGGAGTCCCTCGGACAGTGGCCTAGTCCCAAACATCTTCAGGGCTGCTTCATCAATGACCTGCCCTCTATTATAAGTTCAGAAGTGGGGATGTTCGCCAATGATTGCACAATGTTCAGCAACATTTGTGGCTCCCCAGATACTGAAGCAGTCCATGTCCAAATGCAACAAGATCTGGACAGTATCCAGGCTGACAAGTGGCAAGTAATATTCACGACACACAAAAGCCAGACCGTGACCATCACCACTAAAATACAATCTAATCAGTGCCCTTTGGCATTCAATGGTGGTGCCATTGCTGAATCCACATTGGGCTGCAGCAGTTCAACAAGGCAGCTCACCGCGACCTTCTCAAGGGCAACAAGGGACAGCCAATAAATGCTGGCCCAGCCAGTCACACCCAGATTCACGACATAAATGGATTGAAAAGCAAATTTTTTCACAGAGGAAGGTTGCTGAGATATCACAGGGATCGGTGCTCAGGCCCCAGGTGTTCACAATACCCATTAAACATTTGCGGGAATCAAATACAATAGATATCAACATGCTGACAGAACTAAAGGATTTTGGATTGTGAGTGGGTAAGGAGTTTGTAAAAAAAGCTTCAAGGTGACTAAGACAAGTGAAGTGAATGGGCAAATACGTAGCAGATGGAGAGCAATGTGGGTAGAGGTGACGGTGTGCCCTTTGGTGGAAAGAAGAGATTCGCAGCCTACCGTTTGAAAAGGGATTATTTGAACCATGTTGATCTACAAAGGGACGTATGGCCCCTTTTTTGTTTCCTTCTGCGCAGCCCTGCAAGATCCCTGCAGCACAGTTAGTTCTGAATCCAGAAGTCAATATTGGCACGCTGACCAGTGTATATAGATCAATCCAGTGGGGAGCTGTGACATTGTAAAGGATCTGGATCTCCCTGAACACCATTCATTAAAAGCCATATTGCTGGAACAGAAAGCAGTTAGGAATATCAACGATGTGCTGAATCCAGGAGTAAAAGTGTCTTACTGCACCTGTACAGGGCCTTGGTGAAACTCCATCTCGAACATTGGGCAGTATTGTCTGAAGTTTTGGTCTCTGTATCTAATAAAGAGCAAACCTGACATTAAGGGAGAGCAGCGAAGGATGACCAGATTCATCTCTGGGATGACAGTCTTGTTGTGGGAGCAGAGTTTGGGGCGACTGGGCTTGTATTCCACGGGCTTTAGGAAAATGAGTGGTGATCTCAGTGAGATATATAACACTGTGACAGAGCGAGACAGATTGGAAGCAGGGATGATAATTCTCCAGGCTCTCGTGACTAATACAAGGGACCACACTATTAGGTACAGGCAGGCCACTCTGCATTGAGATGATAATAAATCTCTGCACTCAGAGACTGGTGAACCCGAAGAATGCACTTGAACCTGGAAACCAAGATACTGAATACAAATAAGGATTTAGAGACAGTAAAGAGATGGTGGAAAAGCAGGAGTACGGTGTGGAATTAAAGGGCCATCCATCATTATATTGAATTGGGTAGCAAGCTTGATGGACCAAAGGAACCACTGCACTTTTTACTTTATGGCTTCCCAAGGTTAATCATATTAACGCATATATTCATTGTTTGGGATAAGTGCATTGTGGAGATGTTTGAAAATGAACAACAATGAGGAACGCTCAATGTGTCCTTTCCCGCTGTTTCTGTGCAGTCTGTGGGAAAGCTCTGTAAGTGTTCTCACAAGCACTCAGATGTTAGGAAGGAGGTCTCTGCAGGATCAACAGGACTGTGTTTCCTGTTCCTTTTTCTGATACCGGGACTGGATCTGGGTGTTCTGTCCAGGTTTATCCTTTAAGACCTCGAAACAGTTTAATACAATAGAATGTCTTGCTTGGCCCATTCAGAGACAATTGAAGAGTTTATTACATGTCTGTGTGTCTGGAGTCACTTTTAGGTCAGACCAAGAAAGTACAGGAGATTCACTTCCTGAACGTACATTGGGGAAGGAAATTGGTGTTTACAATCGCCATTGGCATCAAGGTCACTGTGCATTTTAATATTTTATCAATTGTTTTTAACTTCCACCAGCTGTCAGAGCAGTGGCCTGGTCTGAATTAGTAATCCAGTGGCATTTCCACAACAGTACCATCTCCACATGGGGACCGATCAGAAACCACACTGAACAGATTATTTATGTGCTGCTTGACAGCTCTGTCAAAAGTATCTCCCACCAATGTGACTATCGTGATGGTACTGAGGGGGTGGTGATTGATCAGATGGTAATTATTCGCCTTTTAGGGGACCGGGCATAACTGAGTAATTTTCCACATTGCCAGGTAGGTTTCAGATTTGGAGCTGGGTGAAACAGCTTCCCCAGGGACACGGCTTGTTGTGCAGCACAAGTCTTCTGTCCTATTGCAGGAATGGGGTCAGGACCCATTGTCTGTGACGTATCAATTGTGTTCAGCTTTTCTTCATGTCTCGTGCAGCGAAACGTCTTGGTTGAAGACTGGCATTTGTGTTCCTGTGGACATCATGACGAGAGAGAGGTGGATTATCATCTCCACACTTCTGGCTGATACTAAATTCTTGTGTTTTACACTGGTGTACAGGGCATTTCTGTTATGTAGTATGGGGATATTTATGGAATCCTCTCCTCCAGTCATTTGTTTTATGGTCCCTCATCATTTATGACCGAATGTGGCAGGACTGCAGAGCTTCAATCAGATCTGTTGATCAACTGAGGTAGCTTTAATGTGTTGGCATCATGTTTAGGTTCACATGGTTCTGACCCTGACATGTTCACCCACAGTCATTACTGAGCCATAGATCGTGTTGATTGTAATGGCAGACTAACGAGATTATCCAGGGCAAAAATGTTACAGATTGTGATTGAATGCTGTTCTGCTTCTCCTGCTGTTGTGGTCTATACCACGACATAAATATGCAGTTTTGAGCTGCAATATCTGCAATGCAATTCTGCTGTCTGTCCCTTAGTTCACATCGAGACCCATTCACCCATCAGCCCTGTACTCAGTGACTTTCTCTGGTTTCTAATGTGGACCTACTTCCATTTTCAAACTCTCATTCTGCTGATGCTCGGTCCCTGGGTCATACTTCCAATCTCACACATTCTGCAAAACCAATTAACTAATTTTAATTCAATTGTTTAATTAATCTGAAACGTTTTTTTTTCCCTTGAGTAATAACATCTTCTGTGTTAAAAATGAAAGTCTTTCCCTCTGTTTCTCTCCCTGACCATGATTAAGAGCTCTGTAGTGTCAGTGATTCCAGACTTATGTAGTTTCAGAGCCAATGAATTCTCTGAACCATCATCACCAAATTGTATGTTTCCTCATTTGGTTTGATGCCTTATTCATCATTGCTGCCTTGTCCTCCCATGAGTATGTTTCATCTTCTTTAGGATGAATTTCTGATATCCTCCGAATTATCCCCAGAAACTCCTGCCATTGCTGCTTCATGGCCTTTCCTGCTCAGCTCCCCTACCAATTAACTCTGGACAGCTCCTCCCACATGTCTTTGTCGTTACATTTCTCACTTATAATCACAGTACATCAAGAAAAGAGCAATTTTATATATAAACCAAAAGAAGGAGTTTTGAGAGAAGGATGTGAAGAATAATTGTTAAATTTCTTAAGGAAGGATGTGTGAGACCTGATAGCATTCTGAAAAGATTTACAAAGATATTACCAGGGTTGGATGTTTTGAGATTTATTGAGAGGCTGGATCTGTCAGGGTTATTTTTCCTGGAGCATCAGCGGTTGAAAAGTGATCATAAAGGTTGATATACTAACAAGTGGAACGGATAGTGTCAATATCCAAAGTCTTTTCCCCTGGGTAGCACATTCCAAAACTAGAGGACATAGGTTGAAGTTCAGAGGCGAAAGACTTATAGAGGGATCTAAGGGGCAGCGTTTTCAAAGAGAGGGTGCTTTATATGTAACGAGCTGCTAGAGGAAGTTGTGGGTGGGGGGGACAAGTACAACATTTAAAAGGCATCTGGATGGGCACATGAATAGGAAGTGGTTCGGTGGATATGGGCCAAATGCAGGCAAATGGACCCACATTAATGTAGGACACCTGGTCAGTCTGGACGAGTCGGATAGAAGGGTCTGTTTCCATGCTGAATAGTTCTATGACACTATGTCCTGTGTAAAACGTTCTCCTGTCATCTTAAAATTACCCACAGTCCTGAAATCCAACACCCTAAGGAAAGGACATCTGCCATTCAACATTATCTATACCCGTCATTGTTTTATAAACCTCTATAAGGTTGAAAAGGTCTTAACCTCCAAAACTTTAGTAAATAAGGTCCCAGTCCATCGAGTCTGTTCTTATAACCTAAACACTCCATTCCCAGTGAAAATCCGGTAATCTTTTCTGAACCATCTCCAGTTTAATAATATCGTCAATGTGACTGGGTGACCTGAACTGCACACAGTACTCCAGGAGAGATCTCACAAATGTCCTGCACAACCTGAAGATGATTTTCCAGCTCCTGTACTCAAAGGTCTGGGCAATGAAGGCCATCAATCCAAACTCCTAAATACCCACCCTGCCTACACATGATGCAAACTTAAAAGAAATATACGAGAACCATAGATCCCTCTGCTCTCCAATGATTCCAGTGGCCTAACATTTATTGTGTATGTCCTCTCCCTGTTTGTTTTATCAAATTGTGATACCTTGCATTTATTGAAGTTAACCTCCATCTGCGACTCTTCAGCTGAATGAGTTCTCGTACTGGGGAAGAAAGGCTGGAAAGTAATCTGCTGCCTCAAATCATTTCGTGGTTTTATGAAAAGGGCAGTCACATGTTACACGCGGGAAAGATAATAGCCACTTAAGGTGGAAATCATTTCCAAACAATTAAAGATCTTCATAGTTTATCATGAAGGCAGAGCACATGACTCAATATCGTATATTTGAGGTGAGTACCTTTCATCTGTTGAAAAATGTAATTCTTTCAACTGTATAATTCAGTAAAGTGAACCAAATTTTAATTACTCCACACCGAGCTGAAAGCTGATATTTAAAATGTGACCCATAATCTGGGAATGGTTGAAGTCATGTGTAGTGGGTAACGCCCGTGCCTCTGAGCCAGAGCTCTGGGTTATATTGCAAAACCTGAACTCACGTGGTAATGTCTCTCACTCTGGAACAGAAGTTTTGGATTAAAGTCCCGTCTGTCACGAAGGTATGTCACAGTATTTCAAAACAGGCTGATGAATAAGCACAAAGATGAATGATGTTGCAACTTTAGGGAATATTGCCAAGTGGTGGTAGTGTCCCTACCTCTGAGCCCAAAAGTCGAGATTCAAATCCCACAGAAGTGTTTCATAATGTGGCTGAACAAGTTAATTAAATTATTTTAGAGTTGTGATGTGTTAGAGAATGAAGAGGTGTCAGCATTGAATTTCAGAATTTAAGCCCAGGTTGACAGAAAACACAGCCATTCGTGTTGATTGAAGTCACATTTGCACATTCTAGAGGTTTATAAAATCATGAAGAGCATGGATAGGTTGAATAGTCAGGGTCTTTACCCCAGTGAATGGGAAGTCAGAAACTAGAAGACATAGATTTAAGGTGAGATGGACAAGATTTAAAAGGAACTTAAGAGGACTATTTTCACACAGAGGGTGGTGTGTGTATGCAGTGAGCTGCCATACGTAGCGGTGGAGGCTGTTACAATTACAACGTTTAAAAGTCATCTAGATGGGGAGATGAATTGGAAAGGTTTAGAGGGACATGGAACAAATGGTGGAAAATGAAATTAAGTTAATTTAAGCCATCTAGGTGTCACGAAAGAGTTGGACCAAAGGGTCTGTTTCTGAGCTGCGCAACTCTTGGAATCATCGATCTAATTTGTCAAGTTCTCTTTATAATCGTATGTAACCTTCTTCACCTTTCACTATATAACTAATCTTGGTGTCAGCTGTAATCTTGCTCACCATGCCTTCTATACTTCTCATCTAAATCATTGCTACAAATGACACCAAAGATGGATCCTGCACCAATCCCTGTGGAACGCCGCTCTTCACTGGCCTCCAGTCCCAAAGACAACCCTTTTCCACCACCCTTTGCCTCCTGCCAATAACCCAAAACACACACACATACAAACATACAGAGACACAGACATAGTTCTGTGTTTAAAACAGGGATAGATATATTCTGACAGATAAGCGGAGCAAAGGTTACAGTGAAAATGTGGGAGAATTTTGTTGAGACACATGTCAGCCATGATCGAACAGCAGATCAGGCTCGATGGACCAAATACTATGGTTCTGCATCAATGTCATATGCTGTATGGTTTACGCTGCATGAAATGTCAACCCAAAAGAGCAGTGGAGACTGGGTCATATTAAAACTTTACTGAACAGAGTAAATGGGAATATGGGATAGGTTTGAGGGGCTGAATGGGCTATGTATTTCCTATTGGCTGTGCCTTCATTTTTTAAAAAAAGAGAAGCTGACTGTGAGGTTCACACACTTTTAAATTTAGATGTTCTACCATTTAAGATTGAGATTAGGATGTTCCTATCTTCTTAGGCTGTCTGTGGTATTCACAACCCCAGGGAACTGTGAAGACTGTGCCATAGAGTCATAGAGATGTACATCATGGAAACAGACCCTTTGGTCCAACTCATCCATGCCGACCAGATATCCCAACCCAATGTAGTCCCACCTTTCAGCTTATATCCCTCCAAACCCCTGCTATTCATATAGCCATTCAGATGCCTCTTAAATGTTGCGATGATACCAGCCTCCATCACTTCCTCTGGCAGCTCATTCCATACAAGTACCGCCCTCTGTGTGGTAAAAATTGTCGTTTATGCCTCTCTTACGTTTTTCTTCTCTATGCCCTACTGCACTGGAAAAGACTTTCTCTATTTATCCTATCTATGCCCCTCATGATTTTGTAAACCTTCATAAGGTCACCCCTCAGCCTCCGATGCTCCGGGAAGATCAGCCCTAGCATAATTAACCTCTCCTTATAGCTCTAATCCTCCAACCCTGGCAACATACTTGTAAACCCTTTCAAGTTTCAAAACATCTTTTTCGATAGGAAGGAGACAGGATTGCACGCAATATTCCAGCAATGGCCTAACCAATGTCCTGTGCAGCTGCAACATGACCTCCCAACTCCGGTACTCAGTACTCTGACCAATAAGGGAAAGCATAACCAAACGCCTTCTTCACTATCCTATCTCCTTGCGACTTCACTTTCAAGGAGCTATGAATCTGCACTCCAATGTCTCTTTGTTCAGCAACACTCCAGAGGACTTTACCATTAAGTGTATGAGTCCTGCCAAGGTTTTCTTTCCCAAACTGCAGCACCCTACATTTATCGAAATTAAACTCCACTGCCACTTCTCAGACCATTGGCCCAACTGATCAAAATCTCATTGTTATCTGAGATAATATTCTTCGTTGTCCACTACATCTCCAATTTGGATGTCATCTGCAAATCTATTAACTATACTTCATATGCTAACATCCAAACCAGTTATGTAAAAGACGAAAAGTACTGGGGGGTCATTCAAGATATTACCGGCTCACCTTTACTGACTTTTGTTGGACAGGGGAGTCAGTCTTTATAGGAAATAGACAGGAAAGGAGTTTTCAGCCGCAAACAGACCAGCCATGATCTGTATAAACTGCGCATCTGTTTGGAGCTCCTATCCCATATTGTTCTCTCACTTCACCCGTTGAGGCTGTGACAGAGGGAGAGGAAGACCCCATTCAGCCAGTCAGTATCACTGCAATAATGTAGGAGGAACACCATTTCGTCCCTCTAAGGAGATAGCCGGGAATAGAATGAAGTATTCGGTCACAGTGCAATAGAGATATACATCAAGGAAACAGACCCTTTGGTCCAACTCATCCATGCCAACCAGATGTCTTCATTTGTCATCATTTCGTCCATATCCCTCTGAATCATTCCTTGCCATAAATACATCTGGTTGACTTTTAAATGGCGTAATTTTACCAGCCTCCAACATTTCCTCTGGCAGCTCATTCCACACACGCACCAGACACTGTGTGAACAAGTTGCCCCTTACATCCCTTACATATCTTGCTCCTCTCACCTTAAAACTATGTCCTGTAGTTCTGGACTCCCTTCCCCAAGTGAAATAACCTTGCCTATTTGCTCTATCAGTGACCCCGTGATTTTATAAACCACTATATGGTCACCTCTCAAAGAGAATCGTTTATTTTAATGTGAAGTGACTGCTGCAATTATTCAACACAGCAGCAACAACCAACAATGAATTTAATGATGAGGATCATGAGTTGTGTTGTTAAGGGGACACATGTTAGTCAGGCTGTAGGAAAGCTCCCCCCCTCCTCAGTGTCTGTCTGGTGAAAATTGAGCACGTGCCCGATATTGCAGAATGGCTATATTGCTGCATCTGAAAGACCACATTTCCGACCGGGTAGCGATCCCCCCAAATGTTAGTCTATATTCTGTGCTCATCTTTTAAATTCTCAGGGATTAGGAACATTTAGAGTAGGAACTCCACCTGATTATCTGATAACAAATTGCCGGAAGGAGGATCACTGAGTTCAGAAACAAATCGGCAACCAGCTACACAGCATAGCAGGAGGCCATGCAACCTTTCTGGGCAGGTACACAGGAACAGGGAGTCCTGATCAGCTACGAGGAAATACAGAATTTAGATAATTGTTTATTTTCAGGTTGGAAAGCTGTCACTCGTGAAATTCCTCGGGGATCAGTGTGAGTTTATCAACAGTTTACAATCTAGAATAATGATTTGGATGACGTGGCTAAATGGATTGGTGCTCAATTTTCCCTCACACCAGGATAGTCATTCAATAAGATGCCAAGTGGAGACAGAATGTCTGCAATGGGATACAGACAGGGGAGTGTCGTGAGCAAACCTTCAGCAAAACAAAATGTACAAGGTGGGTGATGGGAAGTTTGTGTTTTGGACGAAGCATAAAACAACAGTAAAATATATAACTGGAGGCAGAATGCAGAACTCGGTGGTGCAAAGGGATTAGCCTGTCCTGATCCATAAATCACATCACGTTAGTCTGTAGATGCAGCACGTGAATATAGAAAATAAATGAAGTGATACTTTTTTTCTTGATAACGAGTATTGCGTCTGATCTTAAGGATGTTTTACTGCATCTGTACAGGCCGATTTGAGACGGCATCTGATGTACTGTGTGTGGTTGTAATTCCACTGAAGTGAAAAACAAATTGCTTTTTAAATATCTCAAAGATGTTTCTCTTTACTTGTTCTTGCAATAAAGGCATTATGTGTGTACGATTCGAAGTTTCGGTCTGAGAATGAGAAATGTGCTAAGTTACCATATAAGATTCTGAGCTGGTGAATACCTGATGGATATTTTATCTTCTATGGGAGAATAAGACCTGGAGCAAATTTAAGAATAAGATGCATTCATTGAAATGCAGATATTGTGAAGATATCACAAGTTGTATTATAAAAGGAAAGTGGAAAATATAAGCACATATTCAATCTAGTGGTGCTATTTGTTCCGAAATAAATGGTTGGGTATCCAACTGCAATAGCGATGTACCTACATGGAGTAGGGAATGCGACGGAGTCAACAGTTGAGTCACTGTTCAAATTGATCTCATTTCGTCCAGTTTGGGGTAGGATAACGTTATTATGTGATTCAGCACAGGGAGGGAGAAAATGTAACCTTCCTGAGAAGGAACAGCCTGTTGCTCCCTCTCTCTGTGTTCCTCTTCCCAGCAATGTGTGCGAGCTGAAAACTTCACAGTCATCTTTACCACTCATGCAGGGTTTCTCCGAGGATTCACTGGAATCGGCACACTACCTGAAGTAAAGGGAATTCAGCTAAATCCACTGTTCCAAGAAGTAATCCCATTGCCAGTAGTATGTAAGAGCAGAATAGCTATATAAACTGAATGATATTTGGAACAATCCCTCATGTTTCCTTTCGTCATGAGTTCGATTAATATTTGGGCTCAGTTCTTCCAAGTTGACGTTCTGCAGAGATTATATTTTTCAGTTTGTCATCAAACCTGTGCATGTGTCAGTATTTTTAGAGAGGGAAACATCGACATACAGATTTACAATATTCAAACCGTTTGTCATTCATCTTTCCATCGTAGTATGAGCAACTTTGTTTCGGTCATAAATTCGTAAATTTTAGCAGATTAAAGAATCCTGCCTGACTTGTTCCTCATCCTCACACACTCTGAGACCTATATTATTGATCATATCACCAACCCGGTTAGATTATCATTTGCAGCGAGCAGCGGAAGTGTGGGACGAGGAATGGGGAATAATGTCCTGAACTATCGATCAATGAGCCTGCCGACATTGGTGGCCATGTTGTTGGAGAGCATTGAGAGGGGCAGGATTTATATGTATTTGCAAATGTAACACCTGATGAAGGATAGTCAACATGGCTTTGTGCGTGGGAAATCATTTCTAACAAAGTTGATTGCATTTTCTGAAGAGATGATAAAGAAGATTGGTGATGGCAGTGTGGTAGACGCCGTCCATCTGGACTTCAGCAAGGCATTCGACAGGATTCCGTATGGCAGACAAGTTAGTAGGGTTAGGTCATAAATAGAGCTGGAAATGTGTTGCTGGAAAAGCGCTGCAGGTCAGGCAGCATCCAGGGAACAGGAGAATCGACGTTTCGGGCATAAGCCCTTCTTCAGGAATCTGAAGAAGGGCTTATGCCCGAAACGTCGATTCTCCTGTTCCCTGGATGCTGCCTGACCTGCTGCGCTTTTCCAGTAACACATTTCCAGCTCTGATCTCCAGCATCTGCAGACCTCACTTTCTCCCCTAGGTCATAAATAGAACCAAGATATGATAGCCAAATGACTACAAAATTAGAGTGAAGGTAGGAGACAGAGTGTGGTAGACGACAGCTTTTCAGACGAGAGGCCTATGACCAGTTATGTGCCAAAAGGAGCACTGCTTTTCATTAATTGTATACATTATTTGAATGTGAATACTCACCTGTTTATTATGTTTACAGATGACATTAAAATTGGAGGTGCAGTGGCCAGCAATGTTTACGTCAGTGTACAATGGGACCTCGATCAGATGGGCCAATGTACCAAGGAATGACAGATGAAGTTAAATTTAGGTAAATGTGAAGTGTTGCATTTTGGTAAGGTAAAACAGGGCAGGACATATACAATTAATGGTGAGGTCCTGGGGAGTATTGTTGAACAAAAAGTGTGCAGGCTCATAGATCCATGAAAATTGTGTCACAGAATGACAGGGTGGTGAAGGTGGTGTTTGATATGCTTGCATTTATTGATCAGTACATTGAGTATGCGAGTTGGGAGCTCATGTTGCAACTGGACAGGATGTCGGTGAGTCCAGATCTAGAATACTGTGTTTAATTCAGTTCGCTCTGCTACAGGTAGGATGCTGTTAAACTATAGAGGGTGCAGAAAAGATTTACAAGGATATTGCCGGACATGGAGTGATGAGCTATAGGGAGAGGTTGGACAGACTGGGGCTTTTTTTACTCTGGAGCATCGGAGGCTGAGACGTGACATTATGGAGGTTTATAAAATCATGAAGGAAATAGATCATCTGAGTAGCCAAGCCTTTTTTCCAGGATAGGGGAGTTCAAAACTATCCGACAAAAGCTAAAGGTGAGAGGAGAAAGATAGTAAAGGGACAATATTTTCATGAAGATTGTGGTGTGTGTATGAAATGAGCTCTTAGAGATGGTGATGGAGGCTGGTACAGCTGCAACATTTAATAGGCATCTGGATAGGCATATTAATAGGAAGGATTTAGAGGAATATGGGCTTAATGCTGACAAATGGGACTCGATCAGATTGGGATGTCTGAGATACGTGGACAGTTCTCCGTGCTTTATGACATTGTAAGAGAGATGAGGAGAAATTCTTAAAGGACTTTTTGAGTGAGAAGTCACTTCTCCAGAGGTATGTGGTGCCTCTTTATTCACCTTTATCCAAAGATGAGTTAGTTAAATATTTTATGCAGAAGTGAATCACAGATAATGGGATACAGACAGGAAAGTGGGGCTGAGACCATAACCTGATCAGCCACAATCTTAGTGCCTGGTGAAGAAGATTCATAGTGTGTAACGATCTAACCCTGCTCCTGTTCTGATGTTCCATTCAGACCATCCAACCTACAAGACAGGAACAGTTGGAGGCCACTTACTGCTATAGCTCCCCTAACTCTCTGCAATAGAGAATTCTTGACATTCACTACCCTCTGTTTGAAGAAATC
Source organism: Chiloscyllium plagiosum (assembly GCF_037043375.1). Lineage (NCBI taxonomy): Eukaryota > Metazoa > Chordata > Chondrichthyes > Orectolobiformes > Hemiscylliidae > Chiloscyllium > Chiloscyllium plagiosum. The sequence continues at coordinate 77,262,635 of NW_028270176.1, forward strand.
ACTGCCTGCTCCTGCACCATGATCTATCAATATGAGCGATAGAATGCAAGGGCCTACCAAAGAGTGACTGGCCCTTATGTCAAGGCAATATTTAATTGAAGATGACATCAAGAATCCTGAGTAAAATTGCACTTCATCAGAATCCATTGCAAACTCTCCAGTGTTTGGAGTAATTCACAACACAATGGAACATGTTTATCATCTCAGCCGTGCAACATCTCTGCAGGAAATCCTCAGGGTAGTTACCTCAGCCCAGGCAAACACAGTTTGGCAGCAAGCAATCCTTGCTGTGTGGAAGCAGGCCATTCATCCCATTGAGTCCACATCAATCAGAAGTGGGGATATTTACTGAATGTTACACGATATTCAGAACGATTCGTCATCCCTGACCTCCTGATGTAGTCTATGTCCATGTGCAACAAGACTGAGACAACATTCAAGCCTGTGCTGTTAAACTGTCGGTAACATTCATGAAACAGCGTTGCACATTTCCACAGTAAATGGAGGAGGTCACTCAGTACCTCAATCGGGCTTCACAGGAATATAGGAAATTCATTCAGCCCATCAAAACTACTGTCAAGAGGAGGGACAGCCCATTCAGTACCCCCTGCTGTTGCACAGGAAGAAAGGAGTCTGCTCACTCCCACACGTCGCTAACACGAGATCAGTAAGTGACCATTTCACACGTGGAGTCAATTATAAAGGAACAGGAAGAGGTCATTCAGCTTGTCAAGTCACTAATGCAGGAAGAGGAAGGTGTCAGAGATGCTCCAACATAACGAACAAAATGGAGCAGGGGCTGTACAGACGGACTGTTCCATGGTATTCCTCGTGGCTTCTTTATTCATATTACATCCGTGTGATTGTTGTGGTTCTGTTCGCCGAGCTGGGAATTTGTCTTGCAAACATTTCGTTCCCTGTCTAGGTGACATCCTCAGTGCTTGCGAGCCTCCTCTGAAGCGCTTCTGTGATGGTTCCTCCGGCATTTATAGTGGCCTGTCTCTGCTGCTTCCGGTTGTCAGTTCCAGCTGTCCGCTGTAGTGGCCGGTATATTGCGTCCAGGTCGATGGGTTGTTGATAGAGTCTGCGGATGAGTGCCATGCCTCTATGAATTCCCTGGCTGTTCTCTGTTTGGCTTGCCCTATAATGGTAGTGTTGTCCTAGTCGAATTCGTGTTGTTTGTCATCTGCGTGTGTGGCTACTAAGGATAGCTGGTCGTGTCGTTTCGTGGCTAGCTGGTGTTCATGGATACGGATCGTTAGCTGTCTTCCTGTTTGTCCTATACAGTGTTTTGTGCAGTCCTTGCATGGGATTTTGTACACTACATTGGTTTTGCTCATGTTGGGTATCGGGTCCTTCGTTCTGGTGAGCTGTTGTCTGAGAATGGCTGTTGGTTTGTGTGCTGTTATGAGTCCTAGTGGTCGCAGTAGTCTGGTTGTCAGTGCAGAAATGCTCCTGCTGTGTGGTCCATCAGCTGGAACAGACAACTGGAAGTGGCAGAGACAGGCAACTATAAATGCCGGAGGAAACATCACAGAAGCGCTTCACAGGAGGCTCCCAAGCACTGAGGATGTCACCAAGATAGGAGACGAAACGTTTGCAAGACAAATTCCCAGCTCGGCGAACAGAACCACAACAACGAGCACCCGAGCTACAAATCTTCTCCCAAACTTTGAACATCCGTGTTATGTTAGCATGGCTTCCTGGTAGTGGGACTGAAACGATATTTTAAACCAGTTTCAAAGGCATCTTCCATCGCTGAGAGAGCAGACCTACATCCTATCTGAAAGTCAGAAGCTGTTGGAGAATAGCTAACTGTTTCAGAATGAAAGTATTGTGGCTGCTGACAGGATTATGAACAATACAACGTTGAGTGGAGGGTCACACAGTAACTATGTATTATAGTGTTCAGAGTTCATTCAGAGGCTGTATCTCTCTGTTAATAGAAATAAGGTCTCTGCACGGGCACGTAAATTATTAGGAATCTAGCATCCTATGGAAAGTATGGAATTTCCCACCTTATCAACCTTTTTTTGGACACAATGAGTGTCCGTCCATAACCATTAAGTTTCAACTTCGGAGTCTCTCACAGTGTTACAAGTTAAACACATACTCACTAAATTCTCTCCTGATAGACCATCATGCCAGGGTTCAATGTGTTGAAACTCCTTAGCACTGTCTCGGTGACGTGGAGATAATTTTTATAAACAGACTCAGTCTGTATAAAATGCCCCAAATACTCTTTCAACAAAACACTACCATTGAGTAAGGTATATTTACTATGGTACTTCATTTATTTTGCATGAAAGATATCATTTTCAGTTATAATTACTTCTGTCCCATCCGAATTTTGTTAGTGACTTATAGCCAAGGACATCCAAGTCCTTTTCAACAACACCACTTTCCAAACTCTCACCATTTCATAAACTTAAATGTGAAACATTACATTTGTTGTTCCCATCTTAATCATGTTATATCTTACGAATAGCTATTGCCCAAGCATTGATTCTTCTGATTCCCCACAAGCCTTCTACCCAGATAAAAATACTATTCTCTTCATTTTGTCCATTATCCATTTTTTGATTCATTCTGTGTGTTCCAACCCTACCTACCAAAGGACTCTAACATTACTCACTCACCAGTATTCAACTGCATCAAACTTTTTCTGAAATTTCAAAAACTCCACTCCCACTGGTCGTCCATTGTCAATGTCACAACGGAAAATCTCCACAACTACAGCAGGCTTATCAAAGAACACTTATCTTTCCTGAATCTCGGCTGAATGTAATCATATCATTATTTTCCAAGTGTCTAGTTGTCACATTCCTTTTTAAGGTTATAATGTTTGTTTTTCTCTCACAGCTGACATCTACCTATTTAGTTTTCTGTTTTCCCTCTCCGTTCTGTTTTGGATATTTAGGGGAACCATAGCCGCTTTCCAGTCTGCAGGATCCCTCCAAAATCTAACCAGCTTTGAAGAATAATCAGTAATTCTTTCAGTAGCTCTGTTGCCACCTTCTCAATACTCTGGAATGTAGCTCATCAGATCTAGCAACATACCAAGCTTCAATGCGAATAGATTTAAAAGACATACTCTTCATTAATTCTAATTTCGTGCATCCCCTAATTTTCACCAGGGCTCCTGATCACTAGTATTTCTGGAAGTTAGTTTCTTCCTCCGTGGAGAAAGAACCAATATATTCCTCTCGGCAGGCAGATAGCTTCTGTCAGCTCGTGTTATATAGGAGGACTGCGCTCCAGGTATGTCACTCACTCCTCCTGGAAAGTTCGAGAATGAATCCAATACACTTCATGGTGATGTATATGTCTCGCTCTCTTACCTGGAAAGTTCCAGACTCAATCCAGTTCACTTCCTGGCGAGTGTCAGCACAGTCCTATCCCTGCTGTGAGTTTACAGGCTATATTGAAGAAGGGGAAACAGCTCAGTGACCACCTCATTTTTGAAAGACTCTGGTTTCACAATTTACAATTGGAATGGATCCAGTTTTGACAAATGTTCCTGGAAATCCCAGAGAGGGTCATGCAATGCCCTGTCCTCCCTGTGTACGGAGTTTCCCTTCTGTGTAACCTCGACTCCATTTGTTTACCATGGACCCAGAACACTCTGTAAATGCAGTGCTTATATCTCTTCCAGAGTGAGGTCACCAGACTCTTGGGTCGCTCTGAATGGACGCGGCAACTGATAATACATACCCGAGAAAAGTGTACACAGAAACTCCCTTTATTCTGTAATGACAGGAGAAGTCAAATCTCGACACAAACGGTGCACCCATTCAGTGTTGAAAATGTTTCTGTTCTTAGCAGAAAAAACAGTTACATCTCTGCACAGTCCGACAGTTACAGTTCCATTCTTCAAAAAATCAGTTGACAATGTAACATTTCGTTACTTTGTATCTGAGCAACTATAAGGACAGCACCAGTATTGCCTATGGAGTTGATCATCACACTCAGAGGAGAAAGATAGAGGGAATATAACTCAATGTAAACAGAGACACATCTAAATTGATATGATATTCATGAATATGGGAAAAGGGGAACACCAACTTTATTTTCCTTCTGGTTCATTATTAGCAGTCTCTATATTTGCTTTTCATTTCTCTCTCTCTCTCTTTCTCGCTGGAAATTTCTACATCCACTCAACTAACGTCTCCCTCACTCATACAACCATTAATATTATTTCCCAGTTGGTTTCAGTTGTGATATAAGGTCACTAGGTTCTAAACTTTATCTGTTTTTCTCTTTACAGCGGCTGCCATACTTGCCGAGATTCTCCAACATTTTCAGACGCTGGAGAATTTCATTTCGGATCTCCATCACCCACAGTTCATTGGTTTATTTCACCTTTAATGCTGTTGTTGCACAGGATGTCAGCATCACTGGTAAGGACAGTATTTGTCATCCGTCACTAATTGCCGTTGACTGCGAGAGACCATTTGTCAAGACAATATGGAGCCAATCATTTTTGTCGCACTCAGTTTTTTTTACAAAAGGCTATCAGTGAAATAATAAAAGAAATCCTAATGGTTTATGGTTGTCGTTTGCAAAATGAGTTTTCATTCCAAGTGTTGCCACTCGAATTTAACTTCTGTCATCGGCTGTGGAAGGATTTGAAACATGCATTTAAAGTCATAACTTGTGTCTTTGAATTACACGGCCACTGACATTTTTACTCTGAAAAGAGGTCCCAATTATGAAATAGGTAGAGTGACAAGAATAAGTTTGTGGTCAAAATATTTGTAACTACAACAGTGGTCAGAAAAGAAGTGGAGCCATAAAATCAGATGTCAACAAGGCGTAAGATGATGGCTAATTCAACAACAGTATTGAGGCAGAGGTTGAGACTGGGGATATTATCGAGGTTTGATGGCAGAGAGAATATCGAGACTTAAAACCGTTCTGGGCAAAAGGAAAACTGAAGGGTCGGAACAGTCTTGTTCCTTCTTAGACGTTTATGAGTGAGTAGTCTGAAATTGTTGGAAATAAAGTGGAGTTTGTGACTGAAACTGAAGATAGCAGATTATGCAATAGTTAAATATAAATAACAGAAATAGTAATAACCTTCACCATCATTTATCAAGTTGAAAGAGATAGGCTTACCGGGATCACCAACAATAGCGAGGATGGGATAGTAACCTGCCTGAATAATCATCAATATGGCTCGTATCCGCAACTCTATCCATGACCAATCCCGGGAAAGATATAAAGACCATCAGATAAACTCCTGTCTGTTGTTGTAACATTCCAGACTAATGTTCTCAGATTCTGAGCCATTGTTGGAACATTTCAGTCTATTGTTCTAAGATTCTTTTCCTTTCCCTCTCCCTGTAGCTGCTGAGCACAATCGTCTTTAGGATGACGCTGCCGCTGATACTATGGAATAACAGTTTGAATGAAGCCCCTTACTAATAGAAGAAGGAAACCCTCTCATGACACAGTTAGGATCTATAGAGACTAACATCAACCACAGTCACAAATAGTTCCAGTAAACCTTTTTCACTACAACTCTCATACGTCATAACAATAGTTGGTCTGGTTGGGATGTTGACATCGCTAACTATTGGGCTAATATCACGTCTCCAATTGTAAATTTAGAGATGAGGCAGAATGATGATACTTTCTATTCACTAGTTCGATGACCCTACTATATTTTGGCAGCATGGGAATAGCTGGTGTCTCAAGGCCGTCTGTGTCTGATCACCAGGGCTTCTGCATCCTTTCGTTTCAAGTATTTATGTTTAACTTTGACATTTATCTTACCATCATTTAACGTCTTAGGTGAGATTAGGCATTTTTAAGAGGCTCCTACAGTGTCATAGACGGAGTATGTACAGTGCATTCCTTCTGGTCCAGCTGCGGCCTAGTCATGTGGAGGGTTGGTCAAACTCTCATTGAATCACGATTCTTAGTTTTACCTTTCACCAGGTATTGCTGGGGTCTCAGCAGAGTTGGACGGTTGGAAATCTTTCCTGGCTACTGCACTCTCTCTCTGAGATTTCTCTCAGAATTGGCTTTTGATGTTCTTTCCTGCTGGATTGGAGAACTGCATGTGAGATGATCTGTTTCCTGAATTTGTTTTTCACAAGTGTATGCTTATGGAAAGTTACTATATTGGAGCAGTTACTGTATAGTAGTTAAATAACCTATAATTCTTTTAGGTTTTCCAATAGAACTAAGGTATACCAAGTTCCTCTTGTTGTTGTTATATTTGAATAGATTGTGTTTTGCTTAAAGTCAAATATTTTGACCAAACGAATTATATCTGAAACACAGCACCTCACATTTACCTTTAAAATAAGAAAGCGTTCGGGTCGAGACTACCTTCGTCATATATTGTGAGGGGCGGTCTGCTCGGATCCATAGCATAAACTGAAGATTTTCACGTTTTAATTGGAGAATTACTTAAAGGACAACATGTTGCAGAAATACGGGCTTTCACAGCGGAATGCACCGACGTGGAGGAGTGATAGCTCTATCAGGAATTAGATTGCATACAAAATCCACCTCACAGATCGAGCCCAGACACGTGTAAGCCCAGATGAAATACCTGCTCAGCATGGTGAACTGTGCAGACCAGGCTCAGTCCAAACCAGCAATCTGTCCAGAATGGAGCACTGTACAGACAAGGATCAGTACAATCAAGCAATCTGTCCAGGATGGAATACTGTGCAGTCCATGTTCAGTACAATCCAGCAATCTATTCAGGATGAAGCACTCTGCACGTGTCACCGGCCCACTAGCTATCTGTCCAACATAGGGAGCAGTGCAGATCAAACTGGTGCATTGATTCAGAAACCTGGACGAAACTTTCTGTCCAGCATGGGGTGATATTCAGCCCACACAAATAATTTGTTCTATAAACGCGAACAAAGAACCTGTTCAGTATGGGGAGCTGTGCAGTGAAGAGCAATGAAGAGAAATGAATTGATCTGCAATCCAGGAGCAGTTACCCTCCCAGCATGTAGATCTGTGGACACCGCCCCAGTGCATTGCTCAGTAACACTGTGTTAGATCCCTGCCCAGTGTGGGGATACTTGCAGCCCATGCTGGACGTGACAGGATGTAAAGCTCCCATACATTTACAGCTCCATATCTCCATTCGACCATGACAAGTGTGTGCTGTGGGTGTGAAAACTACTGCCAGAGAGAGATGGTGAGGGAATTCCACCAAACAAAAGGATTTTGGAAAAACGGGAAAGGAAGATTGAGAGACAATTTCCTGAAGATCACAGTTTTCAGAATGCTGAAATAAAGATATTTCGACAGACTCCTGCAACGTGAGACAGTATTCCCAGGAATTATTGGTGAATAGGATACCAGTGTGGGTTCAGATGATGGATTTTTGGATGAGCATTTATTCTGCAGCTTTGTATCTGTGAGTGGGCACAGCAGAGTCTATGACTCGTTGGGCTGCGTGTAACAACAATTTATATCAACGACATTTTTATTGAATGTGACAGAGGGATTGTCTGCACGAGGTCGAGCTGGTTTCCTGGTGCTGTCTTATCGAACTCACGTCATTACCTATCCACCCGACCCCATGGTGTCCCTCTCATTCAATACCAGCTCGATTCTCCCACCCATCATGGCTGGAGGTACTAACCATCGCTCGGATATCCCTAGTTATACCATGATCCCTGGGCCTGGTGCCAAATTCAAAAGGCCAATGGGCACACTTTTGAGCTTTCTCAGTTGAGAGCTGCCCTTTACAGTTTACCGCTAGCATGGCAGATAAGAGGCAAATACACCACAATTTGTCAACCTGGATATGTGGATGGGCTAGTACAGATGGGCACCATTCTCTTCTCAGAAGTGGCCACACTACAAGACCCATCGAACGTGGTCTTAGCTCACCACCGAGCTCAGAACTGTATCTTCAGTTTGAAGAAATGTCCAGCAATACAGGACAAGCATCAATAACCTTCCCTGCTTTGTTAGGAAAAGGGTCACCGTATTCTCTCTGCTGTAGCAACCACCCCCAAACAAGGCCAATGGTCTACCATGCTCACTGCGGCATGCCGCACCTTCCCCATCTCTCTTTTTCTCTCTTTCCCTCTTGCCTTTGCAATACCCCCACATGGCAATAGAATGTTAAAGATAATCTTTCAAATCATTCCAATTTTCAGGAAAGTGTCAATGTCCAATGAATAGCGTTGCATGTTTTTCAATACACAGACAATTCAAATCCATCATGAGGCCCTTCAGCCCTTCGAATGTGCTCCATCATATAATGAGCTCGCAGCTGGTCGGTTCGTTCTCCCAGCTCCATGTTACAGGAATTTTCAGTCATTCAACTCCCTGGGTTTCTGTCACTGAGCGGATGACACTCAGGCACATTTACCCTGGTGTTCTTCAAGCGTCTGTTCGAGGGCATTTCCCATACAGACGGACTCCCCTCACAATATATTCCATCAGTTTTATACTTGTATGTAATGATCACCACATTTTACACAGAACAATAAAAAATGCACTTATTTTATGTTTATAGATATCTAATTTTAATTAATAATTCTGGTTATTTCACTTGGCTCATCTTATTGCTTTCAGCCAAAGACAGCTTCTAACCACTTGCCTCGTTATAAAATACAATTTCTAGCAGAGAACGTTTTCATCCTTAGCCGTTATCTTGATTGTTATCTCAATTGCACCTTTACCTTGTTATGGAAGTTTCTCTTTTCCTTTGTCTGTGACTGTTTCTGTCTGTAACAGTTACACTCTCTCCCACTTAGTTGGCTGGACGGCTGGTTTGTGATGCAGAGAGAGGCCAACAGCGCAGGTTCAGTTCCCCACACTGACAGAAATTACCATGAAGGGGACGCTCTTGCAACCTCATCCCATCTCCCGACGTGTGGTGACCCTCAGGACAAACCACCACCCATATCCTCTCTCTAATGACAGAGCAGCCCCATGGTCCTTTGATACTGTATTGTGGCATTTTAAATTTTTACCTATTTTATCATTTCGTTTTGCATTATATTCCTGGATGTTCTGGACAGTTTCATTTGTACCACTGTTAGAATTTCCCACACACTGCACATTCCTGCCCAAACTTCAATAATCCTTGACTTTGTTGTTATTTGTGAACCTTCTGCCTGTGCCTCAAAAATATTGAATATCTCTGCCCCCAGTGTTCGGCGGGGAAGAGTGTTACAGAGACTCACAACACTGAGAAAACAAAAATGAAACTCATCTGTGTGTAAGATTATTTTTTTTGTCTCCTTACCTAAGAAATGATATAATTACATTGGAAGCAGTTGAGAGATGTTTCACTTCACGTATTCTAGGGATGAAGGGCTTATATTGGAATGAGAGCTGATCCTATACAAACATACAAAACCTTGAGGAGAGTGGATCAGGTCGATACCCACTGTATGTTTGCATAGTCCAAACTTGTTATCATTGTCATACAACCTCTACAGAGAGGAAGCAGGACATTCTGCCCATTGAATCCACATCTAACCACTGAACAGCATCCAACACAGACCTGCCCTCCATGTAACCCTATATTTCCCATTACTAACCCACCTAACCTACACATCTCTCGGCACTGTAGCATGGCCAAACCATTCTAAGCTGCAAATCTTTGGCCTCTGATACGAAACTGGACCATTGGGAGGAAACCCACACTGACACAGGGAGAATGTTCAAACTCCACATACAGGGTTAACCAAGGTTGGAATTGAAACCAACTCCTTGGTTATATGAGGCAGCAGTGCTAACCACAGATTCACCATGCTCCTCTGTTAGTTATATTAGTTACATACGTCTATGTTATATTATATCGAAGATGGCTTCGTCCGATTATCCATAGACAGGTGAATGAGGGATAATGGTGCATGGAGAGAAAAGTGCAGCTGGGACTACAATGACCATCTTTACTGATGGAGTAGTTTCAAATGTCCGAATGGCTCACTCGTGTCTCTCAGCCCTGTGATCTGGCGTTCTATTCAGCCCTTCGGACCTGCTACAAAGGAGCAGATCGACACCACTCCAATTGTTAGGTGTAGTTTTGGAAATGCACTTGGAAAATCCAGGCTGGGTCAGGAAATGACCACGACCCACAATCCCTGTTTCCAGGCTTCCCCTCTCTGTAACTTCTGCTCCAGATGGGAGTCATGTTACAGACCCAGATTCGCTGTGAATACAGCCCTCATACCCCACTCAGGGTGAACTCAAACAAATCCTCTGCTTGCCCTGAATGCAACATTGTACAACACAATTTCCAGGAAAATAACCAGTTACTTTCCAAAAGCTTAAAATGTGGAATTAATGAGTTGGAAGAGGAGTTGGCCATTCGGCCCCTCAAGCTAACCCTGCCATTTAATAAGAACATGGATGATCTACTCCAGGGCTCAACACCACTTTCTTGCTGACTCCTTGTATCCCTCCATACCTCTCTGGGTTAGGGAATTCCAGACATTTATTATCTTCTGAGAGTAGACATCATTCTGCATCTCAGATTAACATCAATGTTCCATATTCAGTATTTATGTCCTCGAGTTCGAGACTACCCTCAGGAGAGGAAACGACTTCTCAACATTTACCTCCTCAAGGCCCTTCTGTGTCTTGCATTTTTCAGCAGTATCACTCCTCATTCATTTCAACTCAAATGAATGATCGCCTCACCATTTTAGAGGTTGTCAATAATTCAAACCTTTTATCTCAGGAAGCTGCGTAATGAACCAACCTAGTTACTTGATGCATCAGCGTGCTGATTTTACGTTTCACTAACAGGAAGACTCCAATCCCTATGTACTGCTCCTTTTCTGGAAGTCGCTTCCATTAAATAACAGCCTGTCGTTTGGTTCTCAGTATCGTCCACAAACTCGGATGTATGTTGCACTCAGCTCCCGCCATCAGGTCATCAGTATAGAGTGTAAATAACTGATGCAATCGAACTCACACTGTGGTACTCCAGCAGATGTACCTTTATCATGAATATCCAGTAATCCTGACTCTCCGATTTCTATGTGTTAACTAATCATCATCCCATATTAATACATTATCCATCATCCTACGAGCTTCTGTCTTGTGTATGAACTTTTATTTGGTAATACCTTATGGAAAATCTCTGGTAAGCCTCTTGTCTACCAGATCCCCTTTATTAAATCCGCTTGTTACATTCTCAGGCATCTCCAGAAACACTTTGCATGATTTTACAGGGCATAATATAATTTCCCTTTCAGAAACACACACGAACTCTGCGTGAAGCTTTTCTAAATGTCCATGCTGACCAGGTTTTCCAAATTAAGCTCGTCCTATCTGCTTTCATTTGGGCCATACGCCTCCAAAATGTTTCCCATTCATATGTTTGTCCAAGTGAGTTTTAAATGTTGTAGCTGTACTGGCATCTACCACTCTTCCTCTGGCAGCTCATTCCATATCCACACCGCCCTCTGTGTAAAAAGTTGCCCCTTCGTTCCTTTAAAATCTTCCCTCTTTGACCTTATGCCTACTATGGCTGTGGGAGAAATCTTGGCTATTCACCCTCTCCATATCTCACATGATTTTAGAAACTTTTACCATGTCACCACCCAACCTCCCACACTCAATCTGATACTACCTTCAAGAACTAGCATTTAAAAATAAGCACTGCAAATTTAAACAATATTAAACATGACAGGTAAACAATACTCAGATCAACTTCATATGGTGATTTGTTTTTCTCCATGTTACAATACTATGGCAGCATGAAATGCTTACTAGTGCCAATATTTGGTTACAAAAGTGTTACTGGAAAAGCGCAGCAGGTCATTCAGCATCAAACGAGCAGTAGAATCGATGTTTCGAGCAGAAGCCCTTCTTCAGGAGGGTGTGCCAAGCAGGCTACAATAAAAGGTAGGAACGAGTGACTTGGGCGAAGGGCGTTAGGAATGCGACAGGTGGAAGGAGGTTAAGGTGAGGCTAATAGGTCGGAGAGGGGGTGGGGGCGGAGAGGTCGGGAAGAATATTGCAGGTCCAAATTCACTGTAGATGTCTTGACACTCTAGCCTCCTGACTTCAATTATGTTTGACTGGACTATTCAAGCATTCCATATTGTATGCAGACACCTTGTAAAATGCACCTTTTAAATGCCATTATTCTTTAAAGGCTGCTTTTGACCAAGGTTAATAATTCGTCCTTCTGACCACACAACATCAAATCCGAAATAACCTGCTCTCTTGTTTGCTTCACAACATACTCTTCAACCCACCTCATATAAACTTACGGAACTTATTTTTCACAGCTTCAGCAGTCACTTTGTTTACGCAGTTTAGATACAACTTGAGATCATTCAATAAGACTGCGGTATACACAATACTTGCCTATCTAATTTCCAGATCATATGATGCTCAGAGTTTCTGCTACCGTTTTGGTTTCGATATTTCACACACCGATATTTGCTTCTCTTTGCTATCTGTAAACTCTACCTCAAGTGATTCTGAGGGACATGTCTGTGTCGTTATCAGTGATAGACCTGGACAAGACATTCAGGTCGGCTCACCTCGACGCTGAAATGATCTGAAGAAATGTCCCACAAAACTGGACAAGCAACAATATCCTCCTCGCTCTGTTAGGAAATGAGTTTCCATATAATCCCTGCTCCCTCACACTCACTGTACATCTGTTGTAGCACCTAACCCCGAACAGGATTCACGCAATGTCTCCAAATAAGGCTCAGGCACTACCACTCTCACTATTGAATTCAGCAACTAATAATCCTATATGGATTCAAAACTGTCAGCTGACTCATTCCAGACACCTCACATCTCCCCCCACCTACACCAGCACAAACAGCAGGGTCACCCATTCCCACTCTCCCTCCATCTCTTTCGTCCATTCCAGGAGAAACAGCCTGGAATAGGATAGAAAGGGCCAAGCCAGGTAATGGAGTGCCCGATATCCGTTCCCTCACTCCCCTTCTCCCACCACGTGGGAAGGACTCATAAAGAGCTGGAGAGGACCAGGAAGCCTCGTTTGGAGAATCTGAAACATCCACGTCCTACTGACAATGTTAAGGACCAATGTTCAGTGAAAGACAATTTTCAGTTTAAACCCACTGTCAGTTCCAACAACAGTCCTTTCACTTCCAAACAAAACACAGATACCTCCCTGCACAGAGACGCAGACACAGAAATACATAGATGGACACACACAATACTTATCAGGAGAGAGGTATACATACACGTATAAAGACATATACAGTCACATACAAATCGACATAAATACAGATAGAAACACAGGCTGATACACAGACAGATGTAGACACGCAAACACACAGATAACAAGCGCATGGACACACACACACAGGTACACACACACACAGACACAAACAAACAGAGGCACAGACACACACACAGACACACGCACAAACACTTACTCACATACAGATACACAGAGGCACAGACACTAGTGTCATTAAGACACAATTCGATATGTTTTTGATTTGTAAGGGGATCAAGGATTCCAGGGAGAAGGCAGTAGAATGAGGTCGAGGTACATATAAGAAATTATTGAACGGAAGTTCCGACTCGATAGGCTGAATATCCTCAATCTGCTTATTCCCTTGATGCTCCTGCGATATTATGCTATCACGCATTCTCTTCCTGAGACAGCAGCAGAGGCTGGGTATGATACATATTTGATTGGAAAGGGGCAGTGGGAATGCGGGATAGGTTTGGAGTCCGGAATGGATTATGTTTCAAATTATTCCTAATTTTTCTGTCCTTATGTCTGAAAAGAGGTGATGATTTGATGTTCAGTTAACACAGTCTTAAAATAACAGCCCCACAATGAAATAAGGATGTCCCTTTCACTTTAGTGTTGTGCTACCCGTGGTGTCCTCATCCTCAGGGAGCAGTAATGACTCGGTTATTGAAGATATTCAAGGCTGAGCTCGACTGATCTTTACTGGACTGAAGGGTCAGTGTTTATTGGGAACAGACAGGAAATGGATGGTCAGACACATTCGGATCAGTCATGAACATTCTGAATCTTGCAGCCGAATGGGCAACTTCTTCCCCTATCCCATGTATTGTTCCCTCAATCCACCCTCGAGGCTGTAACAGAGATATACTGCTGTCCCTACCCCATGTGTTGTTCCCTCAGTCCACCCTTCGATGCTGTTGCAGGGTTGGGGACCACTCCATTCTGTCAGACAGGATCGTTACAATGACACAGAAGGAGACCAATCTGTCCCTCTAAGGAATTGCACAGGAATATCGAATGAAGTAATTCAGCTCGTTCAGTACACTACACAGTCCAGGAGGAGGCCATTAAACCCACCGGAGTCGCTACACAGGAAGAGGGAAGCTGTTGCTAACAGGAAATAGAGAATAGAGATAAATGTGTATTTTCAGGCTGCAAAGCTGTAACTGATGGAGTGCCTCAGAGATCACTGTGGGGTCATCAATGATCAACAATCTGTATCAAAGATTTGGAGGAAGGGGAGGGAATAGCTTGGAGCTCAATTAGCTCATAGACCAAGATGGCCATTCAATGTGTCGTCAAGTGGAGGTAGTGAGTCTGCAACGTGATACAGACAGGGAAGGTTCGTGAGCAAAGCTTCAGCAGAAATAACGTAAGGTTAATTGACTGTTTTGGCATGAAAGACGAAACAATGATATACAATTTAAACGTAGAGAGATTGCCGAACTCTGTGATAGAGGCAGTTTCCATGTTCTGCAACATAAATCATATGAAGTCAGATGCAGAAAGTGTTTTGGAAGGTAAGTGTTTTTGGCAAAAGATACAAGTTTTATTGCAGGAATGTTTTACTGCATCTGTACAGGGCATTTCTAAGACCAGACCTGATGCACTGTGTGCAGGATTGATCCCCTAAATTAAAATAAAAAAAGATATTATTATTTTCGAAGATTTTCAAAGAGGTTTCTCTTTACTTATTCCTGGAATGCCGGCCTTTTGTTATGGGGAATTATCAGTTTCGATCTTAGCTGAGAAATAGTATTGAACCATCCATGACTTTCTGAGAAGTATATGAGCTGGATGTATATTATCTCCTGTCAGAGAAACTAAAGCTAGAGAACAAACTTTAAGAAAAACATGCATTGATGTAAACACACATACTATGAAGATACCTACTGATATTTACAAAATGCACATACACATGTAAGCATGTCTTCAAATTGCAAAGTGGGGACATTTTTTGTGATTTGAAGAAATTGTGTACAACAAGAGCAATGACGCATCTGCATATAATCCATCATCAGGTGTTCCAGAGAATATTCCAGGAGATCGCACATGGTCGAGTTTGATGTTCAGTTGACATTATTATATGTTCCAACACAGAGAGGGAGAAAAAAAGTATTCCCTGTCTGAGAAGCAGCAGCCGATTGACCCCTCTCTCTTACTTTGTTCCGCCAGATAGCAAAGTGTGAGGCCATACAATCCTTGCGTCACCTTTACCACTTGTGAAGGATTCCTGGTGAGGATTCATTGGAATCTCACCACTGCCTAAAACGGAGGGAATCCAGCCAAATCCCAGTGCTCCAGAAAGAAATCCCACTACCAGTAGCTTGTGTGAGCAGAATAACTTTAAAGTCAGAATAACATTTGGTGCACTCTATCATTTTACAATTTGTTATGAGTTCAACATTCTGTGTCTTACATTTTTCTAGAAAATAGCCCAGTCTGAGACCTCAATCATTGGCCACCTCACTAAACTGGTTGCATTTAAACTGGGTGTAACCAGTGGAGAAGTGGGACTGGAAAAGGACACAGTGACCCTCCAACATTTGCTGGAAGACAAAGGAGGAATTTTCAAGTGGAAATTCCTTTTCCTAGAGGATTGTGGTACCTGGATGTTTGCATTTATTTAAAGTTTTTTTGATATGGAGTAAAATGGTATACAGACAGAAACGTGCTGCTGTGACCAAAAGCACATGGAGCGGTGACAAAGTATCTAATGACCCACTCCTGCTGCTCAGTCCTGTGTTGCTATGTTCTATTCAACTCCTCACAGCTTATGCAAGGAGCAGAAGGAGGCCACTTGATCCAAATACCTGTTGAACAGTAATCCAGGATCTCGTTCAGTCCCTCAAGACTGTCACACATGGCTTGGTGTCGGTTGGAAAATATTATGTGGTTTGAAAGACGCCTCTGGTCTCTTTACAGAGTGTTTCCTCTCTGCAACTTGTGGTTCATTTGTTGGGGATATTATAGACCCAGATTCACCGTGAATACAGTCACCTCAACCAGAGATGACTCACGAAATACTTTACTGTCTCTGACTGCAACGTTTAATAAAAGAACATTCAGGAAAATTACAGCTATTAACTTTGCAATTACTGAATATGAGGACAAAAGGAACAGGATCAGGTAATTCGGATGATCAAGACATTGCATAACATAATGGCTGATCTACTGTTGACAATAACTCCTCTTTAATGCCTAACTCTTCACCCCTTACCTCTCTGACTGGTCAAAAATCCATCTACCTTTCGTTAAATGCTTTCAGTGATATAGCCCCCCTAGCTCTCCAGCCCAGGTAATTCCTGACATTGATTACTTCCTGTGAAAGGAAAACACTCCCTACACATACACCGTCACCTATTGATATGAAAAAGATTCGAACACAGGGGCTCAGGAAAGAGCGAATGGCTTTGATATCAAGGCAGTATTTAACTGATGATGGCATCGGGACCACCTACTTGTTTAGCTGAATATAGACCAGGTGTAACCTTCCACTGGACGGGGTCTTTCAGAACACACATAAAGAGGTTTCGGGTCAGTCGCAAACAATCCTCTCAGTCCCAGGACATCTCTGCAGGAGATCCTCAGGTTAGCCTCCTCAGCACAAACATCTTCAGTTGCTCCATCAATGTATTTTCCCATCATAAGGTCTGAAGTCGGCATGATGATTGAAGATCACAGAATGTTCGGCACAATTTGTCCCCCATCAGCTCCTCAACCATTTTGTGTCCATGTGCAGCAAGATCCAGGCATCATTCTGGTTTGCGCAGATAAAGTGTCCGTAAAATTTATGGAACAGCACGGCCATACACTGCACATTTCAACAACTAACAGAGGAACACATTCAGCATCTCAAGCTGGTTTCACACTGGTATGAGCTGGCATTCAGGAACAGAAAGAGTGACAGCACATTCACTATTCCTGGCTGTTACAGGGGAAGAAGAGTAGTCTGTTTAGTGCATCGAGCTGTTAGACAAGAGCAGGCAGAGCCCGATCAGAACCTTAAACGAGTTCCATGCGACCAGGAGGAGGATATTCATCCCCACGAGACAGTTAGACAGGAACAAGAGGAGTTCATTGATATTCCAACATGACACACCAATGAAATTGAGAATACACTGATAGAGGACTCCATGATGTTAATCATGGTTCTATTGTTTGTTGGCAATGGAACATAGTTTGCTGGCAATGAGGAGGGAAGCCAAATGATTTATGCCAAGTCTCAAGGAGGCATTTTCCATCGCCGAGAAGACACACACATGTTCTCCAAGGAGGTCAGAATCTGGTGGGAATAGTTAACTGTTTTAGCATGAAGGTATTGTGGCTGCTGTAGGGATTGCAGATAACGAGACTTTCAGTGCAGGACCATGCACCAAATGCGCTGTATTAATGTGGGGGGAGTTTGTTCAAAGACTGGCCCTCTGCTTCTCTCATGCGACATGGAGATTGGGTGTGGAGTGAGGGGAATATTCTCAGACGATGTTAAACTATTGACAATCATGCAACCCGAATAAAAAAAAGAAGCCATGGAATCATTCACCGTATCATTGTCTATTTGGAACATCGTGAGTGACTGTCCCTCACCCTCAAGTTTCAATGCAATCGCCTCTCATTCTCTCACAAAACCAGAGAATAATCTTCAGTGCCTCCTCATGGTACCATAATCCCAGGGATTAGTCTGGTGAAACTCCATTGCACTCTCTCTGTGGCAAGGCGATCATTCCTTATAAAGTTTGCTGACAATGAGGAGGGAAGCCAAATGACTTGTGCCAAGTCTCAAGGAGGCATTTTCCATCGCCGAGAAGACACACACATGTTCTCCAAGGAGGTCAGAATCTGGTGGGAATAGTTAACTGTTTTAGTCTCTCCGCAATATCCCAAATACTGCCTCAACAACACTCTCAACGATGATCACATTTACTCTTCTTCCTCTTAGACATCTCCATTTCTTTCCTATGGTGTAAAGAGACTTTCCTTCTCTCCGCACTGCTGGAAAGAGTTAACTCTTTTATAATGAAGGTATTTTTGCTGCTGTCGGGATTATGGATAACATTACGTTCATTGCAGGATCACGCCCAATTGAACTGTTGATGTTGGGAGAGTTTATTCAAAAGCCTGAACCTCTCTCCCTCTTTCTCTTCCTCTCTCTCTCTCTCCCCTCTCTTTCTCTCTCTGTCTCAGTTGAAATAGGGAGTCGGAGTGGTTGGGAACGTTCTCAGAGAATCTTAAACTATCTAGAATCATATAATCTGAGTGAAAAAATGCCATGGTTTTTATCACCGTAGAAGTGTCTGTTTAGAACATCATGAGTGATTGTCCATTCCCTTAAGGTTCAATGCGATCACCTCTTATTCTCTCACTGAGCTTCACTCAATGCTCATGGTGCCATCATCCGAGGGACTAGACTGGTGAATCTTGAGAGAAAGACTATCCACAGTACCCCAATAACCCAAATACTGCCTCAACAACACTCTCCGGCATTATCAAAAAACACCTAATCTCTCACTCAGACATCGTAATTTCTTTCCTGTGCCACAAAAAAACCATTCCTTCTCTATGCACTACGACTGACATGGAATTTATAAGTCCCTGACATCTGTACGTCAGCATCAATAAAGTCAGCACCAGAGATACCTATGGAGATGTGCATCACTCTCAGGGAGAATTTCAATGAGATTGAATATACCTAAAATAGTGGATGATCAAGTACCTGAATGAAAATGAGATGTAGCAATACAGAAAACAGGCAGAGAAAGGGAGCTATCTTTACCTTTGTTCTTTTCTCACAGGATGTCTGAATCCCTGGTCATCATGTTATGCAGGTCTTGAACTAAGTGGCTGGTTCAGCTGTTCCACAGTACCGTATAGAGTAAAACGTATAGCTATGGGTTTTGTAGTGTTACAACACAGGATAAATCTTCCTGCTTAATTAAAACCAACAACACAGAAAAGATTTATCTCATTCTGTGATCTGTGATAATTCTAGAGTCCAAATCTATTTAAAGTAAAAATCAAAAACTTTATTTCTTAAAGTATAACAGAGAAGAATAAACGAACGACTATATATAACTTCTTCTTCTAACCTGTCTTTTACCTTCCCCCTCCACAATACTCGTCCGTTAAGACTCCTAATTAAGATTTACGAGACAAAACTTCTTATCTGAAAATCAGGAAGCTTTCGGTTCTTCTCCATATTCCTGTCTTCTTTCTTCTTGGGGACTCTGCTTCACCAGTTACTAATCAATAAAGGTATCCATAGGAGAGCTATTTTTCAGGCAATCTTTGCATGCCGGCAGCTTGGCAGTTCTCCTCTTAACTGTTCAATTTTCCGTGGTCTTGTACCACCCAAATATTGGATTGTATCATTGGCTGTTAAGATTGTCAATATAATAAATTGAAACTTGTTTGGACGTGGGTACTTTGGGGTATAATTTAAAATGTCTGGTTGAATTTGTTTCAAGACAATGAGCTAATCAGGAGTTCGACCAAATGTTACATTATAACTTTTTCAGAACTCTTGGTGCTGTCAGGTAGTAATTGTTGGTTTTTAATTCTCTCAAAGGTACAGTGCACCCACGTGTTCATCACAAAAGTCACACGGAAACCTGACGAGGGAAGCATGACACATTGACTTCCCTAAATGACTTAAGGCAAGCAGATTCATTTTTAAAACAAATGATAATGGTTGCTTATAATTTCCTTCATGAGATATCAATAGACCATTATTCTGTGGCTGTAGATTATGAGTCAATAGCTTGACCACCATAAACTGTTTTCCCTTATGTGCAGAGAACAAGTTAAACATTCTCAATAGCAATTATTTAGTAACGGACATGTGGTTACAAGGAACGTGAAACTGTTGCATCTGGATTGAACAAAGGCAAAAATGGTTTATTTTGATATTGCACTGAGAATGAGGACGAGACTGGGATATATTGATGGTGGTATTTGACAGGATTGGTGAGTGGGGAAGACATGGAGATGGAAATCTGTGAAGGACAAAATGGATTATGGAGTTTGAGAAAAGTCTGGTTCCTTCTCGCATATCAGTGAGTAACTCATAAATCATAGTTTGATAGATCTAATGTATAAGGAATTGATTGTTTGTTTGGAACTGAAGATATTTACTTGCACGTTCCAAAATGTGCATATCATGAGCAGAGATTCAGTTCAACCAGGTTTTGTAGACAAATATAATTACTTACCAGGAACACCAACTATCGCGAGGATGGGATAGTAAAAATCTTGAATAATCCAAAGGATATCCTGGATCCGATATGCTAATGATATCCAAGGCTGAGAAAGCCAGTAAAGACCCCCAGATAAACTCCTGTCCATTGTTGGAACATTCCAGTCTAATGTTCTCAGATTCTGATCCACTGTTGGAACATTCCAGTCTAATGTTCTCAGATCCTGATCCATTGTTGGAACATTCCAATCCATGGTCCTCAGATGATGAACAATTATTGTAACGTTCCTGTCTAATGTTCTCAGATTCGGATCTCTCCTCTCCCTCTCACTGAATAGAGCCCAATTATCTTTCAACAATGTAAACTCTCGACTATGATAATTAGGACATCCACGGAGATGGACATTAATCACAGTCACTGAACAAATAGCTTCATTTAAGCCCTTTGAGTTCAATATTGATTTCATTAAAATCCAAACGAACGTTTAAAATTTACCCATTTAACCAGGGATATGTGTGGCTGGCTGAGGAAAGAAGTATTGGAGATGGTAGATTGATTGCGTTTAATCATTCAATCTGCCCTGGATATGGGAGTAATGTCAAAGGATTGTCAGAACATGAACAAGTTTCTCCGTTTATAAATGGAAACATACAGTCTGTAACTACTGATCAGTGATTATAATGTCAGTAAAATATGGAGAGAACTTTTCTAGTCCATAATCTGACAGGCAAATGTGCCTACGACAACATGAGTTAGAACTGGCGGCACGGTGGCACAGTGGTTAGCACTGCTGCCTCACAGCACCAGAGACCCGGGTTCAATTCCCGCCTCAGGCGACTGACTGTGTGGAGTTTGCACGTTCTCCCCGTGTCTGCGTGGGTTTCCTTCGGGTGCTCCGGTTTCCTACCACAGTCCAAAAGATGTGCAGGTCAGGTGAATTGGCCATGCTAAATTGCCCGTAGTGTTAGGTAAGGGGTAAATGTAGGGGTATGGGTGGGTTGCGCTTCGGCGGGGCGGTGTGGACTTGTTGGGCCGAAGGGCCTGTTTCCACACTGTAAGTAATCTAATCTAATCTAAACAGACAAATGGCACGGATATGTTAACAGATAATATGATGTGACACACAATTCAGATGGTTAGTCGAGGATCAGAGAGGGCAGGTGAGGGTCATGCAGTTAGTGTTGTTGATGTCAATCAACTGTGATTAATTACCATGCACTGGTTTTCAATTTCAGTGTGATTATGATATTGGGGACATGACTGCAGAGACTGGAGGGAGGGAACATGATTTTTCCCAGTCATCAGTATTGGGATGTTAGTCTTTATAAATTATAAGAAGATCAAATTCCAGGATACATCTCCAATGAGGAATGAGGAGAGCCAATATTAATCATACGACCAGAAGACATTGGAGCAGAAATTTAGTCTTTCAGCCCATTGAGCCTGCTCCGCTATTCAATGATGGCTGTTAACTTTCTCAACCCCATTCTTCTGCTTTCTATCGGTAAACATTCATCCCCTTTACAATCAAGAACCTATCTGTGTTACTCTTAATTATACTCAATTACCTAGCCTCGACAGCCTTCTGTAGCAGTGAATTCCCTGGATTCACTACTCTCTGACTGAAGAGGTTCGTCTTTATCTGTGTTTGAACCAGTCTTCTCTTTACCTTGTCCCCCTTGGTCCTAGTCTCCCCTCCATTGGAAATATCTTCCAAAATACACCCTGTCCATCCAGGTCATTCAATATTCTGTAAGATTCAAATAGACCTTGAACTCTATCAAATATAGACCCAGAGCCTTCAGATCTTCTCCATATCAAAGTTTTTAATTCCTGAGACCACTTTCGTGAATCTCATCGGAAAATGCTCCAGGGCCAGTACATCCTTCCTGAGATATGGGACCCCAAACTGTAATTATCCAAATGCAGCCTGACCAAAATCTTATAGAGCGTCAGAGGTGCATCCCTGCATTTATATCCAAGCTCTCTTGAAATAAATGGAATCATTTTATTTGCCTTCCTAACTGCTGACAACCTTCAGGTTTACCTTTCATGATCCTTGACTAGAACCACCCCCACCACCGACACACACAGTCTTCTGAACTTGCTCGCTATTTAGAAATAATTCCATGCCCTTATTTTTCCTGGCAAACTGCATGGCCTCACACTTGCCCACGTTATACTCCACCTGCCATTTCTTTGCTCACTCCCCTAACCTGTGCAACTCCTTCAGCAGGAGAAAGTGAGGACCGCAGATGCTGGAGATCAGAGTCAAAAAGTGTGGTGCTAGAAAAGCACAGCCAGTGAGGCGGACTCTGAGGAGCAGGATATTCGACGTTTCAGTCATCAAACCTTTTTCAGGAATGAATTGGGTGGGCGGAAGGGGTTTGAGAGATGAATGTGAGGGGTTGGGAGTAACGTAGCTTGGAAGGCGATGGCTAAATAAAGGTGAGCGGAGAGAGTGGAAGAAGGAGTGGACAGGTGCGAAGGAAGATAGAAACGTAGGACAGTTCAACAGGCTGTGCTCAGTTGGAGAGTTCGATCTGGGATAAGGTGGAGGGAGGGGAGATAATTAAACTGGTGACATTGCGCTGGATACCATATGGTTGGAGGGTCCAAAGGTGGAAGACGATGCGCTCTTCCTCCAGAGGTCTGGTGGCTAGAATATGGCAGTGGAGGAGGCCAAGAACTTGCATGTCCATGGAGGAGTGGTCGGGGGCGGACAGCATTTAGCCACAGGGAAGTGGGATTGTTCTTTTTGTGATGGAGAGTGTTCCCTGAACCATTTGCAAGTTGACGTCCTGTCTCCCAAGAGGAGACGAGGAGCAATCGACAGAGTGGATGAGGTGTCTGGATGCACAGGATATAATCTGCCTAATGTAGATGGATCCTTTGGGGCCTTGGATGGAGGTGAGGAGGAAGTTGTTGGCACAGGTTTCATACCTCTTGTAATGGCAAGGGAATGTGCCGGGAGTGGAAGGTGGCTTGTTGGGGTGTGGGAGGCGAGACGCGTGAACCTAACGAGGGAGTCGTGAAGGGAATGGTCTGCAGAATGCTGATAGGGGTGGGGAGCAAAGTATATCTCTGGTGGTGTGGTCTGACTTCTGGTGGCAGAAATGGCGGAGGATGATGCGCTGTATCCTGAGGGTGGTCTGGAAGGCGAGCATCAGAAGGATGCTAAAGGGTGCTACTGCACGGTCCTGCAGCCAAACCACCTCTTCGATGCTACCTATCCCTCTATTCCATCGCTGCACTGTTTGGAAACTTAGCTAGAATGCCCTCAGTTCCTTCATGTAGACCATTAATGCACAAACCGAATTTTGTGGTCCCAACACTGAATCTTGAGGAATAACACCTAAGAAGGACACTTTTATCCCCGCTCTCTGCTTTCTGTCAGACAGCCATCCATCTATCCAAGCTAGTACCTTGCCTATAACACCTGGGACCCTGATCTTTCTCAATAGCCTCCTGCGTGGCACCTTAACAAAGGATTTTAGAGAAGTAGGTGGATAACATCTACTGGTTCTCCTTGGTCAAATCTGCTAGTTACTCCCTCAAAGTATTCCAGCTGGTTTGTCAGCCATTGATGAAACAATGCTGACTTTGTTTAATTTTACTAAATACTTCCAAGTATTCAGAAATCCAATTCTTCACCCTGGATTCCAGGATGTTACCCACAACCAAGGTTAGGCTAATCAGTCTGTAATTTACCATCTTCACCCTAACTTCCTTATTACATGGAGTGTCACGTTAGCATTTTTCGAGCCTTTCCTGAGTTTAGGCATTCCTGAAAGATTACCACTTTCACTTTCACTACCTCTTCAGCTATCTCCCTTACAATGCTATGGTGTAGTCCATATGGTTCAGGTGATTTATCCAGATTCAGGCCATTCAGTTTTCTAACATGTTATTCTTGGTGATGACCACCATACTAAGCTCTGCCCTCTCACTCGCTTCAATTTTTGGGAAATTATTCGTGTCTTCCACCATGAACATTGATGCATAGTTCCTCATTCATTTCTTTGTTTTCCACTCCTGTCTCTCCAGCATCATTTTCCAGTGGTCCATATTCACTTTTGCCTCTCCCCTTTATATATCTAAAGAACCTCTTACAGTCTCCTTCTATTACTGGTTATCTTACCTCCATTTGTAATCTTCTCTGTCTTCTTTTTTGCACTCTGTTAGTCTTTGTAAGTTTCCCAATTCACTAGTTTCCCACTGTCCCTCACCACATTATACGCTTGCTCTTTTGCTTGTATGCAATCCCTGACTTCCCTCGTCAGCCCCGGCTGTCTCATCCTCCCTGTATCATGCCTCGATTCCTCGGCAAGAATCTCTGCTGTGGCTCCTGAATTAATATTGGAATCAGCTGCCATTGCTGTTCCCCTGTCTTTCATGCTTGACCCCTTTCCCAGTCAATTCTACCCAGCGTCTCCCTTATGCCTCTGTAGTTGCCTTTATTCAGCTGAAATACAGTAACCTCTGATTCTATCTTCTCTCTCAAATTGCAGAATAAACTCAACAACGTTCTGATCATTACTTCTGAAGGTTACCTTCACCTTAATCTCTCTTGCGAATCCTGCGTCATTAAATCCAATATCATCTGTTGGCGAGTGGGCTTCACGAGAAGTTGCTCGAAAAAGCCATCTCATAAACATTCCTAAAATTCCTTTTATTGCGAACCACTACCCATCTGATGTTCCCCATTCCCCTGCATACTGAAATCACCCATGATTACTGTACTTTGCCTTTCCTACACATCTTTTCTAGCTCCTGGTGTATCTTGTGCCCCAGCTCCTGAGTCCACTTTGGAGCCCTGTGCAAGACTTCAACTGTGGTTGTCTTACCTTTGTGGTTCCTCAATTCTACCCACGCAAATTCTATACCATCGGACCTTACTTCCTTTCTTACTGTTGATTTAATTTCATTTCTTACTAATAATTCAAACCCACTCCCTCTGCCCACCTGCCTCTCTTTTCGATAGAATAAATATCCTTAAATATTCAGATCACCTTGCAGCCACATCCCCGTGATGCCCATCGCTTCATACCTGCTGATTTAATTCTGTGCCGCAAGTTCATTTACCTTATTCCTTATACAGCATGCATTCAGTTATAACCCCTTCAGTCCTGCATTGACCGTCCCTCTTCTTATTGTCATTCATTTGTGCAGTGCGCTTGAATTTTGATATGTTAAACATTTCCAGATGGTCTATCTTATTTGTGTCTGTGCTGGAGATTTTAATAACCTCTCCTGAGTTCTGTACTCTTACCTCCTCTTTTAATTCGGCTTTTCTAATTAAACCCTATAACTGCACCCCCACTCCGCACATACACACACACACACACACAGACAGACAGACACACACACACACACACACACACACTTAATCAGTACAAACTTTGTCTCCAGCCCTGGTTAGGATTCACACGGACTCTGGTCCCAGCGCGGTTCAGATGACGACTGTCCCATCGGAGCAGGTCCTTTCTTCCTCAGTAATAAAATGTATTTATTCAACACAAAATACAAGGATAAGAAAGCTTTTCGGTGCATACCAAAATATTAAAATGGAGCTATATAAATTGTAATGTGAATTACAAAACCATGGAAGTGGTGTGCAGACTTTATCAATCATTATTTGACCCAAAGCTGAGATCCTGATTTCCCCTCTGCCAGTGATTCCCTTCACTGAGATGCCACCCTGCCTATCACCCAGTGTCTAGAGGGGCTACAAGTTCTTGTTAGCCTAGAACATTTCACCTTCTCCCTGGAACCAATCTATTGGTCTATTGGATTGTGTTTATCTGTCAGCAACTCAGCTCTGTGATGTTATTGGCAATAAATGATCTGGGATGAAAGCCAGTATCAGCATGGTACTCACAGGGTATGGCACCAGACAAAGGGCTTACAGTCTGTGAGAGTTTCTAAGAAAGGTTTCTGTGTATTTCTCTTCATGCTGTCTCCTGATCTAACTTCACATTCGTTTGACACCCCTTGCTCTCACTTACTCTGTCGCTGTTTTTTTTTTTCACTCTCTTTATCTCACTTTACTGTCTTTCTCTCTGTTTATTTCTCTCCCTCACAGTCTGGCTCCGAACAGTCCTTCTATTTTCAAGTTGTCAATTTGGAGAGCTCATGGTCGCATGGTGGGCTGAATGGCCTCCTTCTGTGTTGTATTAATTCTGACGTTCTCTGACCCACAGTAACAAATTTTGGTGCTTGGAGAGACAAGCTGGTCCAGTGAAGGACACAGTGGACGATTAACCATATTCTCTTCCCATTTTCTGACATGCAGTGACATCGATTTATCTGTTCAAACAGATTCCTCATATTAAAATCAACACACTTCAGACTGCCAGGCCACTGAACACAGTGGTCTATGTTGTTTTATTGTTGGTCTTAGCTGTACTGGGATTAGTCTCCAACTCTTCCTCAGTCCCTGTACCTGTGGACCTCCTGCTGTGGTTCCACACACCCCTCCCCCACCGCCGCCACACACTAGTTTAAACCTTGGTAAAGGACAATAG
This sequence comes from Chiloscyllium plagiosum, assembly GCF_037043375.1. Classification (NCBI taxonomy): domain Eukaryota; kingdom Metazoa; phylum Chordata; class Chondrichthyes; order Orectolobiformes; family Hemiscylliidae; genus Chiloscyllium; species Chiloscyllium plagiosum. The sequence continues at coordinate 77,289,562 of NW_028270176.1, forward strand.
CAAACCTGCCTGCCAGGAGATTGCTGCCAGTTCAAGTCCATCCGTTCATCTTGTTTATATCCTACCAACCCGGGAATCCCAATGTTTCACATATCAGAGATTGTTATCAGTTCATGTGCATCCCGTCCTTCTTGTGTGTATCCTACTGACCCGTGAATCCCAATAATCCACATATCGTAAATTGCTGCCAGTTCAGGTTCATACCGTCCTTTTTGTGTATATCCTACCGACTTGGGAATCCCAATGATCCACATATCGGAAGTGCTGCCTCCCCGACCAGCACTTTGATCGTGTATTTAACTGTACTACCTTACAATTCCAAACCTCACTCGCACGTGACATATTCTAATGTCTCCAAAATTCAAATATCCTTTCAGCACAACTCCAGCAAGGCCTTTTCTTTAAACTAGATTGACTTGAAAATAAAAACTTAAGTGTGACGTCAGGAACGTGAGACCACTGAATCAGTCCAATGCACCGGATCTGATATCTAATCCCCGCCACGAAACCTGCTTCACAAGGCATATATATGGACCATCTATTTGCAGATGGACGAGGATAAACAGACGATTAGAAAATGTCTGAGCAGATGGATGTAATTTAGCCTGTTTACTCAGCTTTACTATTCAATTGGATTCTAATTATTCTGTTCCTTTCAATGGCAGGGTCTTTACCCAGCATCCCCAGCGGTTCAGAATGTTCCCAGTGTCGTTGTGTGCACTGTCCTTCGAAGGGGGTATCCAGTGCCAGGCAATGGGGTGTGGGGAGTCCCAGGGGTGGCACAACGAAAGGCTGTTTGTCGTGACGATGGACTGAGAGAACTGAGAGAGAAGGAATGTGCATCCAGGGACACAGCACTCAGATAAGTGGCCGGGCAAGATTCCTAAACACACAGAGGAACCCGCGAACCACGGCTGCGTTTACAAAAAACTGTCACATTTGCTGTATTTCGCCATCGAACAAAAGCAAAAATGCTGTAGATAGTACAAATCTGAAGCAAACACAGAAACGTACTATGGAGAGATAAAAGAGTTAACCCTCCCATTGCAGACACGGGAAGAATGTACAAAGTCCACACAGACAGTGTCCAGAGATTGAAAATATACCAAATGTCCTCAGCACTGTGAGGCAGCATTGTGTCACCACGTTGCCCAATGATGGATAATTGGGGATAGCATAGTTAAAAGCATAGATAGTGTTCTCCGTGATCGGGATTAAGAGTCCTGAAGGTTGTGTTGCCTACATGGTGCTCGAGTCTGGGTGGCACGGTACCACTGCTGGTAGTACTGCTGCCTCACAGCGCCAGAGACCCGGGTTCATTTCCCGTCTCAAGCGACTGACTGTGTGGAGTTTGCACATTCTCCCCGTGTCTGTGTGGGTTTCCTCCGGGTGCTCCGGTTTCCTCCCACAGTCACAAAGATGTCCAGGTCAGTTGAATTGGCCATGCTAAATTGCCTGTAGTATTTGGTAAAGGGGTAAGTGTAGGGGAATGGGTGGGTTGCACTTTGGCGGGTCGGGATGGATTTGTTCGGCCGAAGGGCCTGTTTCCACACTGGAAGCAATCGAATCTAATCTGGGTTGCAGAACTTGGCGCGGAAGGGGAATGATCCAGTGGTCAGGGTCCATGTAGACACCAATGGCTGGGCAAACAAATGACAATGAGAAGAGCGATGGGTAATACAGGGCTGAACTATTATATCGGAATGCATACAGAATAAGGTATATGAGCTTGTGACTCATCCATAAATTGACAGGTACGATATAGTGGACATTACAGTGACAGAGTTGTCTCAGTACAAAGAATAGAATTGAATCAATAATCAATAATAAGAAATGAAATAAGGTCAGATGGTGTAGAACCTGTGTCATTAGAATTGAAGAATCAAAAAGGTGAAAAAATGCAGTTGGAGTATATATATAAAGGGACCCGGTGTGTAAGATGCACAGGAACTAGAAAGATCTGTTGGAAAGGCAAAGTTACAGTGATCATGTGAGATTTTATTATGCAGATGGACAGGGAATTCAGACTGATAGTGGTTGGCAGGAAAAGGATTTTGTGGAATGTCGACGAGATGGCTTTTTGGAGCAGCTTGTGCAGGCAGACTAGATGAGGGGAGCTTAAGGTGACTGTGATCATAATATGATTGAATTTACTCTGCAATTTCAGATGGAGAAGTTAAAATCAGAAGTAACGGAATTACCGGTGAATAAAGGCAATTGCACAGACATGAGTGAGGAACTGGGTAGAATTGACTGGGAGACGGGCACAGCCGGAAGGACAGTGCAACAGCAATGGCAGGAGATTTTTGGAGTAATTCAGGATACAGCAGAGATTTATCCTGAGGAAAAAGTGGCTTGTATAGGAAGGATGGGGCAACCATAGCTGACTAGGGAAGTTAGGTATAGCACAAAAGCAAAAGAGAAATGACATAATATGGCAAAGTGCAGTGGGAAACCAGAGGATTGGGAAGCTTACAAAGACAAAACAGAGGGCAAACAAAATAAAATAAGGAGTGAGATTATTAAATATGGGGGTAAGCTAGCCAGTAAGATAAAGTACGACTGTAACAGTTTCTTTCGATATATAAAGTATAAAAGTGCGGCAAAAGTGAACACTGAACTGCTGGAAATGATAATGCAGAGATAGCAGTGGGGAACGAGAAAAAGAGCAAGGAACTGAATAATTACTTTGCATCAGCTTTCATGGTGGAAGCCACGAGTAATACCTGAAGCATTCAAGAGACTGAGGGGCCAGAGCTGAGTCTGATGGACCCCACCATAGAGAACATGATAGAACAAAAATGTAATCGTCCGAAGGTGGTTAAATAACTTTGACAAGATGGACTACATCCCAGTTTTATAAGGGAGATAGCTGAAGATGGAGTGGAGGCAATCGTGGAGATCTTTCAGGAATCACTAGAGTAAGGAACAATCCCAGAGCACAGGAAATCCACGAACGTGACACCACTTTTGAACAAGAGAGTAAGGAAAAAGACAGAAAAAAAACACCATGAATACTTTAACGTCTGTCGTAGGTAAGATACTGGAATCCATTGTGAAGGATGAGACTTCTGAGTACTTCAAAGTGTTTGGGAAAGTAGGGCAAAGTAGGCATGATTTCATCAAGGGATGTTAATTCCTGACACATCTATTAGAATTCTTTGAAGAGGAAATGAGCAGGCTCGACCAAGCATAGACAATGAATGTTATCGACCTGGAATTCAAGGTGTCTCAGAGGAGATTACTGAGTATGATAAGGGTCCATGGTGTTAAAGGCAAGGCAGTGCCATGGATAGAAGCTTGCCTGTCTGGCAGAAAGCAGAGAGTGGGGATAAACTAGCACTTCTCAGGATGGCAGCCGGTGACAAGTGGTGATCCAGAATGCTCAGTGTTGGAATTATAACTTTTTACTTGTTACATTAACAATCCAGATGAGGGAACTGAGGGCACTCTGGCTCGGTTTGCAGACGATACAAACATAGGCAGATGTACAGGTCGTATTGAGGAAGAGGAGAATCTGAACAAGGATTGGGACAGGTAAAGAGGTCGTCAGATGCATTCCAACTTTGGAAAATGTGAGGTCATGCACTTTGGCACGAAGAATAGTGGCATGGTTTATTTTCGAAATGGCGAGAAAATTCAGAAATCTGAAGTGCAAAGGGAGTTGGGAGTTTTAGTGCAGCGTTCTCTCAAGGTCACCTTCCAGATTGTGGCAGTAGTTAGGAGGGCAATTGCAATTATGATTGGGAGCATTTACTCCGAGAAAAATTGAATATAAGAACTGACTGTATACGCCTCTGGTCAGACCACATTTGGAGTATTGTGCTCATTTTAGAGCTCCATACCTCAGGACGGATGTACTAGTCCTGGTGCGTGTTAAGATTTTCACGAGAATGGTCATAGGAATGAAACGCTTATTGCATGAGGAAAGTTTGAGTACTCTGGGTCTATACTTGATACAGTTTGAAAGGATGAGAGAGAATAAGACAGGATACTGAATGACCTGGAGAGAGTGGATGTTGATAAGATGTTTCCATTGGACTAGAATCTGAGGGCGCAGCCTTAGATGAAAGGGAACACCTTTTAGAAAAGTGATAAGGAGAAAGTTATTTAACCATAGAATGGTGAATCTTTGAAATTTATTGCGGCAAAAGTCTGTGGGGGCAGGTCATTGAGTATATTTGAGACGGAGATAGACGGTTTTTGATTATCCAGTGGATGAAAGGTTATGGGGAGAAGGTTGGAGAATGGGTTTGAGAAACCTCTCAGCGATGATTGAATGACGGAGCAGACCCGATGGGCTAACTGCCCTAATTTATGTTCCAATGTCTTACAGTCTTCTGGTATTAACGTGAAGGAAGTATCTTGCATTTCTGAGAAGATACATTCATGTTCTCCATGAAGGTCGGAAGCTGTTGGGAATAGTTAACTGTTTTAGAATGAAGGTACTGTGGCTGCTGTCGGGATGGTGGATAATATAACATTCAGTGCAGGATCACACACCAACTGCATTGTATTAATGTGGGGAGAGTTTATTCAAAACTTGGACCGCTCCGTCTCTCTCAATGGAGAGTAGTGGTTGGGGTGGGTGGGCGTAACGTCTGCCCAGGCACTTAAGCTATCCTGAATCATGCATCCTGAGTGAAATAGCAGTCATGGAATTTATCACATTCACATTGTTTGTTTAGAATATAAGGATTGATTGTCCATCCCTCTCAGGGTTCAGTGCAATCACCTCTTATTCTCTCACAGCGGAACAGATCAACCTTCACTCACTCCTCATGGTCCCATCATCCTAGGGATTGATCTGGTGGTACTCCTCTTCACTCTCTCTGTAATAAATAGATCACTCCATATAATGGAAAGAAAATCTGTCCACAATACCCCAAATACTGCCTCAACAACACTCTCAGGTTTGATCACAATAATTAATTTCCCTCAATTAGCTGGCTCCATTTCTTTCGTGTTATACAGGAAACAATTCATTTACAATGCACTGCCACTGATGTAGAATTTAAAACATCCTTACATTTGTCGGTCATCATTAATAAAGCCAGCATGGAGATGGACATCACTCTTGGGAGAAACCCAGTCACAAAGAATACATCTAAAACAGTGCGTGGCTACCTATCTGAATGGAAATGAGCCGTTGGAATATGGGATGCGGGCAGAGGAAGGGAGCTACCTTTCCATTTGTTCTGCCCTCACTGGATGTGTGTAGCCATGGTCAGGCCAGCATGTTAAACCGATCTTGAACTGTGTTGCTGTGTCAGCTGTTCCACAGGACAATATATAGTAAAACAAATTGTCGTGGGTTTGCAGTTAAACAGAGACTTGACCAGGGAAGGATGACCTACTGCCTTCTCCAATGGGCATAAGGCAAGCCGATATCAACAAAGTATCATTCTGTGGTTCTAGAATACGAACCAATGACGTGACCCTCCATACACTGCCTGCCCATCTTCAGATTCTGTGCAGATAACAAGTTAAACATCTCATGTGCAATTATTTTGCAATGGACACGTGGTTAGAGGAGACATGAAACAGACGTATCTGGAATTAACAAAGGCACAAAATTTAGTTTATTCAGGAATTGAACTGAGGCTGAGGAGGAGACTGGGATGTCTAAATGGTGGCACTGGACAGGACTGGTATGTGGGGAAGATGTGGAGATGTACACTCTGCAGGAGAAAATAAATCAAAGGGTATTGAGAACAGTGTGTTTTACCCTCGCGTGTTGGTGAGTAATTTGTAAATAATTGTTTGCTAGTTGTAATTTCTACGGAATATAATCTTTGATTGGAGCTGAAAACGTTGGCTTGCACGTTTCCAAAATCTGCATATCATGAGCATCGAATCAGTTCAGGCCATTTCACTAAACAGACAGAGTGACTTACCAGGAGCACCAACTATAGCAAGGATAGGATAGTAACCAGCTTGAATAACCAGCAGTACATCTTCCATCCGCGATACTAATGATATTCAAGGCTGGTAATGCCAGTAAAGACCATGGGATAAACTCCTATCCATTATTGGAACATTCCAGTCTAATGTTCCCAGATTTCCATCTTTCCTGCCCTTCTCTCTGAAGCTGCTGATCCCTCTTCCTGCTGTTGAACATGCTCCCGCTCACGCTATGGGGTAAAACACTGAAAATATTCCCTTATTGATAGAAGAGCGAAACTCTCTAGGGACGCATACGATCCATGGAGAATGACATAATTACAATCACTGAACAAATAGCTCCAGTTAACCCCTTTGAATTCAATGTTACCTTATTATAATTCAAAATAACGTTGAACATTTATGCATTCTGAGTGTGATATGCGAGTGTGACTGAAGGAAGGAATATTGAAGATGGCAGATTGATTGTGTGTACTCATTCAGTCAGCCTTGGATATGGAAGCAATGCCAGAAGTTTAACGGAACATAAACATGCTTCTCTGTTCGTAAATACAACAATAAAACCTGTAACTACTGATCCGTCATTTGAAAATCAGTAAAACATTGAGAAAACATCTATCATCCATGATGTGATAGCAAAATATGCCAAAAAAAACGTGGGTTACAACAAACAAACGGCACGGACACGTTAACAGATAATTGCACATGGCAAACACAGTGCAGATTGTTATTCCAGGATCAGAGAGGGCAACTGTGGGTCATGCTGTTGATGTTACCGATGTTAAGGAACTGTCATGAAGTGTCATTGAATGGGCTTCGATTACATTGTGCTAATGATATTGGGGAAAAGACAGAAGACGGAGAGGACAGGGGGACATGGCTGATTAGACTGGGTGGAGGGACAGTGATGTTCCCCATTTACCAGAATTGGAATGTTACTCTTTATAACTCATATGACGAACAGATTCAAGAATACATCGACAATGAGGAATTAGCAGATACAATATTAATGAAATGCGTTTATGCAATGTAAAATACAGGACCAAAATGATTTTCTGCACACACCAATATATACAAAGTACAAACAGGTAAGGTTATTAAAATACATTCTTGATATTGAGATATATAAATTGAAATGTGAATTACATAACTAATAAAGTGGTGTGCAAACTTTATCAATCATTATTTGACCCACAGCTAAGATCGTGATTTCACCTCTGTCAGTGACTCCCCTCACTGAGATTCTCTGGCCCACTCTCTCATACAGTATCGATGAGGGGTGTGTGTGTAGGGGGCGGGTGTCGTGTAGGCGGGGTGGTGGTTATCATTTCCTGCTGCTCTTGGCACAGTCTATTTAAAACCTCTGCTTTCTCCATGGAACCAACCTATTGACTAATGGGTTCTGTTTAGTTGTCAGTAACCCAGCTCTATGATATTGTTGGAACAACACAATCTGGGATGACAGGCAGTATCAACACAGTGCTCACAGTGTACGGCGCCCAGACAAAGGGCTTGCCATACGGAAGAATTTCTGAATGAAACTTCTTCAGTCTGTCCATATTTATCTACCATAATGCAGCAGAACCAAGAATATATAACGATAAAATGTTCATCTGCTGAAGCTTCCAAACAGAAATACTTGCATACCAGATAGCATAAACAGCAAGGGAGAGACAGAGCTTAGCGATCACAGAACCAATGCATCAGAATTAAGCTCAGCTGTCCTGCTAATCCGATCGTGAATGGTGGCGGACGATCAAACAACTCACTGGAGTGGTAGTCTCCACAAATATTCGAGGAGAAAGTGAGGTCTGCAGATGCTGGAGATCAAAGTTGAAACTTTATTGCTGGAACAACACAGCAGGTCAGGCAGCATCCAGGGAACAGGAGATTCGACGTTTCGGGCACATGCCCTTCTTCAGGAATGAGCAGAGAGTGTTCAGCAGGAGATGATAAAAGGTAGGGAGGAGGGACTTGGAGGAGGGGCGTTGGAAATGTGATAGGTGGAAAGAGGTCAAGGTGAGGGTGATAGGTCGGAGTAGGGTGGAGGCGGAGAGGTCAAGAAGAAGACTGCAGGTCAGGAAGGCGGTGCCGGGCTGGAGGGATTCGGCTGAGACAAGATGGGGGGAGGGGGGATGAAGAAACTGGTGAAGTCCAAGTTCATCCCCTTTGGTTGGAGGGTTCCCAGTCGGAAGATAAGACGCTCCTCCTCCGACCGTCGCGTTGTTGTGGTTTGGCGGTGGATGAGTCCAATGACCTGCATATCCTCGGTGGAGTGGGAGGGGGAGTTGAAATGCTGTGCTACAGGGTGATTGGGTTGGTTCGTCCGGGTGGCCCAGAGGTGCTCTCTGAATCGCTCCGCAAGTAGGCGGCCTGTCTCCCCAATATAGAGGAGGCCACACCGGCTGCAGCGGATGCAGTAGATAATGTGGGTGGAGGTGCAGGTGAATCTGTGGCGGATATGGAAGTTTCCTTTGGGGCCTTGGAGAGAAGTGAGGGGGGAGGTGTGGGCGCAAGTGTTGCACCTCCTGCGGTTGCAAGGGAAGGTGCCGGGAGTGGAGGTTGGGTCGGTGGGGGGTATGGATCTGACAAGGGAGTCGCGGAGGGAGTGGTCTCTACGGAAAGCTGATAGAGGAGGGGAGGGAAATATATCCTTGGTGGTGGGGTCCGTTTGGAGGTGGCGGAAGTGACGGCGGATGATGCGCTGTACATGGAGATTGGTGGGGTGGTAGGTGAGGACCAGTGGGGTTCTGTCCTGGTGGCGGTTGGAGGGGCGGGGCTCAAGGGCGGAGGAGCGGGAAGTGGAGGAGATGCGGTGGAGGGCATCGTCGATCACGTCGGGGGGGAAATTGCGGTCCTTGAAGAAGGAGGCCGTCTGTGTTGTGCGTATTTTGAACTGGTCCTCCTGGGAGCAGATGCGGCGGAGACGAAGGAATTGGGAGAATGGGATGGCGTTTTTACAGGGGGCGGGGTGGGAGGAGGTGTAGTCCAGGTAGCTGTGGGATTCGGTCGGTTTGTAGTAGATGTCCGTGTTGATTCGGTCGTCTGAGATAGAAGCAGAAAGGTCCAGGAAGGGGAGGGAGGAGTCCGAGACTGTCCAGGTGAATTTGAGGTCGGGGTGGAAGGTGTTAGTGTAGTGGATGAACTGTTCAACCTCCTCGTGGGAGCACGAGATAGCGCCGATACAGTCATCAATGTAGCGGAGGAAAAGATGGGGGGTGGGGCCAGTGTAGTTGCGGAAGATGGATTGTTCCACATACCCTACGAAGAGGCAGGCATAGCTGGGGCCCATGCGGGTGCCCATGGCTACTCCTTTTGTTTGGAGAAAGTGGGAGGATTGGAAAGAAAAGTTGTTCAGGGTGAGGACCAGTTCAGTCAGTCGAAGGAGGGTGTCGGTGGAAGGGTACTGGGTGGTACGGCGGGAAAGGAAGAAGCGGAGTGCTTTGAGTCCTTCGTGATGGGGGATGGAGGTGTATAGGGACTGGATGTCCATGGTGAAGATGAGGCGTTGGGGACCGGGGAAGCGGAAATCCTGGAGGAGGTGGAGGGCGTGGGTGGTGTCACGGACGTAGGTGGGGAGTTCTTGGACTAATGGGGACAGGACCGTTTCGAGGTAGGAGGAGATGAGTTCGGTGGGGCAGGAGCAGGCTGAGACGATGGGTCGTCCGGGGCAGTCAGGTTTGTGGATTTTGGGCAGGAGGTAGAAACGTGCGGTTCGGGGTTGTGGTACTATGAGGTTGGAGGCGGTGGATGGGAGGTCCTCTGAGGTGATGAGGTTATGGATGGTCTGGGAGATGATGGTTTGGTGGTGGGGGGTGGGGTCATGGTCAAGGGGGCAGTAGGAGGAGGTATCTGCGAGCTGGCGTTTGGCCTCAGCGGTGTAGAGGTCGGTCTCCACAAATATCCCCATCCTCAATTATGGAAGAGCCCAGCACATCCGTGCAAAATATAAGGCAGAGGTTTTCGTTGCAATCTTCAGTCAGAGGTTTTGAGTGGATGATCCATTTCGGCCTCCTCCCGTGGTCCCCATCATTACAGATAGCAGTTTTCAGCAAATTCGATTAACTGATATCAAGAAACTGTTCAAGGCACTGGATACTGCAAAGGCTATGGGCCCTGGTAACATGCCGGCAATAGTACTGAAGACTCGTGCTCCAGAACACCCCGCTCCCCTACTCAAACTGTTCCAGTACGTTTGAAAACACACAATGGGGAAAAACGGCTCAAGTGTGTTCTGTACATAAAACGCAGGACAAATACCCGTCCAAATACCGCCTAAACAATCTACTCTCCATCATCAGCAAAATGATGGAAGTTGTCATCAACAGTGCTATCAAGCAGCACCTGCTCAGCAATAACCTGCTCAGTGACGCCCAGTTTGTGTTTTGCCAGAGACACTCAGCTCCTGAAATCGTCAAAGCCTTGGTTCAAACATAGAAAAAGGAACTGAATTCCAGCCCTTGACATCAAGGCTGCATTCTGCCAAATGTGACATAAAGGACCCCAATTGAAAACGGTATCACGGGCCAACACTCCATTATTGGAGCCATACCTGACAGATAGGAAGATGGTCATTGTTGCTGGAGGTCAGTCGTCTCAGCTCCAGAACATCTCTTCAGTAGTCCCTTGGGATAATGTCCTGGGTCCAAACACCTTCAGCTGCTTTAACAATGACCTTCCTTCCAGCATAAGGTCAGAAGTGGGGATGTTCAATGATGATTGCACAATGTTCAGCGCCATTCGTAAATGCTCAGATACAGAAGCAGTCCATGCCCAAAGCAACAGTGTCTGGGCAATATCCAGGCTTGGGCAGGCAAGTGGCAAGTAACATTTGCGCCATATAAATTCAGACAATGACTGTCATCAATAAGAAACAATATAACCACTTTGTATTCAGCAGCATTATCATCACTAAACTCCCCCACTATCATTATCCTGGGGGTATCATTGATCAGAAACTCAACCGGACTCTCCACATAAGAGCAAATCAGATGCTAGGAATATGGCACGAGTGACTCACCTCCTGACTACCCAAAGCCTGTCCAACATTTACACGGCACAAGTCAGGAATGAGATGGAATAGCCCCAACAATACTAAAGAAGATTGACACAATCCAGGACAAAACCGCCCATTTGATTTGCACCACACCCACAAGCATTCACTCCCTTCACCATAGTCACTCAGAAGCTGCAGTGTGCACTATCTACAAGACAAAATGGAGAAATACCCAAAGATCCTCAGACAGCTCCTTCCAATCTCACGAAAACTTCCATCTGGAATGACAAGGCCAGTAGACTTTTGGGAACACCATCTTCAAATTCCCCTCCAAACCAGTCAACATCTTGATTTGGAAATATATCGCGGTTCCTTCACTATTGCTGCGTGAAAACCCTGGAATTCCCAACTTAATCACTAGTGGGTCACTGCACAGCAGGTAGTTTGCAGAAGTTCGAGAAGGCAGTTCAGCACCACCTTCTCAAGGGCAACTGGGGACCGGCAAGAAATGCTGGGCACATCCAGCGAGCCCACATCCAAAAAAGATTTTTTTAGAAATATTTGGAAGTTGAGCATTTCGATGGGACAGGTATCTAATTTGAATACGAACAGGAAAGCAGTGTTTCTAATATTGAACATTTTAGACTTTTCTGTTATACAAAGGGTGTTCAGTATTCGATGACTTATTGTTGCTGAGTGCTGTGGTAAATTGCATCTGTTTTATTTAAATCAACAATACTGGCATAACAGGACCAATCCATCGAAAATACGAGACAGAAAATGTCAATCATCGTAGAGAGAATGTATTCCCGCCAGATGTGACTGATAGCAGCTCATTTTCAAAATATTAATGGACTACTGGCTGACACTGAATCATCCCACCGTCCAGATCACAGGTGTTACCATTGACCATAACGTGAAGTCAAATCAACATACAAATACAAGGGTTAAAAGAGCAGGTCAGAGACTTAAATTCTATACTGAATAATAGACCCTATGACCTAAACGGTGTGAGATATAGCAATAGATTTAGGCCATTCAGCCCATTCCTTCGCTCTGATATTGTGCCATTTTGTCATTGTCTCTATGAAAAGTGGAAATATCTTCTACACACTTACTGTATCAATCTTTGCAGTAATCCATTAATTTCAATGAGATACCCCCCAAAACCCCACCATTCTTCTACATTCCATCATGTACACACACTGCCGCTCATATGACAAGCCGTCATCCCCAGGATGGATCATCGCCAACACCAGCAGATCTTTCTCCAGAGATAGTGTCCAAAACAGCTCACAATTGACCAAATGTCGTCTGTCCATAGCCCATTACATTCTCAGCAGTATGTCTCCCGTCTTGCATTCTTGCTCTCTTGAAATGAATGCGACCATTGCTTTTGCTTTCCTAACTGCCAAATAAACATGCACGTTAACCATAAGAGAGGACGAGTGTTTCAAAATGCATATGTGCTTCAGATTTAATGGATCCTATTAAAACATAGTGAATCCTGTATTCCGCCTACCAAAGTGCATATTCTCACACATTCCCATATTGTGTTCCATCAGCCACGTGTTTTCCCACAGTCATAAACTGTTCAAGCCTTTGTGCAGCTTCCCCACTTCCTCAATATTAACTGCAAGCTTAGCGAAACTGACCTCAAGTCCTTTGTTCACTTTGTTCATGTATAATACATTTCCTGTCTCCCTAAGCACCTTCCACCATCTACAAGGCACAACAGTCAAGATGCTTGACTCCATTCAGGTTGAAGCAGTGGCTTGACTTGAATTACACCTAAAACGTCTTCACTCCCTGCACCACTGACTCTCAGTAGAAGTACACATTACCCCCTTTTGTTGTGAGCTAACTTCATTATGGCGCACAATCCCAGTCTATTGATGTCACTCCCTCTCAACACTAACTGAGTGGTGCTCACACCAACCAAGTCACGGTGTATTGATGACGATGGAGGGAGGTCGGCGAGGGGATGTCAATGATGAATAACTGTGTGACTGCCAGGCTGAAACCTGCCCCGACACCCTCGGATGTACCTGTGCCCGCTGTCACAGCTGCAGGCATGATCAGTCTTCCTGCAGGTCAAATCATGGAAAGTACCGGGCCTGGATAGTGTTCCCGGCTGAGCACTCAGATCCTGTGACGACCAACTGGCAGAGGTATTCACATACAATTTCAGTCTTTCCCTCCCACAAGCTGAAGTCCCAACCTGCTTCAAGAAGACCAACATCAACCTTCATCATTGTGCTTCCAATTAAACCTGTTGGACGAGAACCTGGTGTTGTGTGATTTTTAACTTTGTACACCCCAGTCCACACCGGCATCTCCAAATCATAACATCAACCTTGTAAGTGAGAAAGCTCATGCTTTAATGACTTAATGATTACCGCCTAGTGGCTCTAATCTCAATAAACATGGGGTGATTTGAAAGGCTGGTTATGGCCCACATCACCTCCAATCTCCCAGCCTAACTTGATCCCCGAGAAAATGCCGACTGATGTAATGGGTCCACAACAGATGCCATATCCCAAGCCCTGCACTCATCCTTAGGACATCTGGACAACAGACACCTACACCAAACTACTGCTCATTGACGACAGCTCCACCTTGAACATCATTATCCCCTCCAGACTGATCTCAACATTCCGTGACCTTAGTCGCGGCTACACCCTCTGCAACTGGATCCCCTGGTTTCTGACCCACAGAACACAATCTGTGAAGATAGGTATTTGCAACTCCGCCACAATAACACTCAACACTGGAGATGCTGGAGGATGTGTCCTCAGCCCCCTACTGTACTCCCTGCACACCCACGGCAGTGTCCATCAGCCCCCACCTGTATTCCCTGTACACGCATGGCTGTGTCCTCACCCCCGATTGTTAGCCTGTATACCAAGAGATGTGCCCTCAGCCCCCAAATGTACTCACTGTACACACATAGCTGTGTCCTCAGCCCACTCCTGTACTCCCTGTTCACACACGGCTGTGTTGCTCAACCCCCCACTGTATTCCCTGTACAATCAAGACTGTGTCATCAGCCCCCTCTGTATTCCTGTATAAATACTGCATTGTTATCAACCCCCTACTGTATTCCTGTATAAACACGGCTTTGTCATCAGCCCCCTACTGTACTCCTGTATAAACACGGCTTTGTTATCAGCCCCCTACTTTACTCCTGTATAAACACGGCTGTGTCGCTCAGCCCCCTACTGTACTCCCTGTATACACACGGCTGTGTCATCAGCCCCCTACTGTACTCCCTGTATACACACGGCTGTGTCATCAGCCCCCTGCTGTATTCCCTGTAACACGCGGCTTTGTCATCAATCCCCCACTGTACTCCTGTATAAACACGACTTTGTCATCAGCCCCCTACTGTATTCCGGTACACACGTGGCCTTTTTGCCAAATTCCAAACAATGCCAACTGTAAGTTTGCGGATGACATCACAAAAGCAGGAGGGATATCAAAGAACGATGAGTCTGAACACAGAAAGGAGATAGTGGGTTTGGTGGCATGGTGGAATGATAATAGCCTCCCTCTCAAATTCGGCAAAAGTAAAGAACTGCTCATTGAATTTCGAATGACAGGAAGGGATCAAGTCCCTATCTGCATCAACGGTTGAGTGAGTGCAGAGCATCAAGTCCCTCGGAGTGATGATAACTGGTAACCTACCCTGAACTTCTCACATAGGTGTGACAGTCAAGATGGTTCAAAAAGTCTCTCCTTCCTCACTTGTCTCAGGATATTTAGCATGCACTACTTCTACAGATGCACTATTGTGAATGTACTGTCCGGGTACTGTCCTGGTACGGCAACACTCTGCCCAGGACCAACAGAAACTACAGAAGATTGTGTTCACAGCCCAGTCTATGACGGACTCCAATCTCCCAACTATTGACTCTATTTCCACGGCTCGTTGCCGCAGAAAGGCTGCCAATATCTATCCAAGATTACTGAGGGTAGGGAGAGAGGAAATTGGGGCCTTAACAGATATCTTTGTAACATCCTTGACCACAACTGAGATCCCAGAGGACTGGAAAGTTTCTAATCGCCTTGTTTAAGAAGGGTAGCATGAATAATTCGGTTAATAATAGACCTGTGAGCCTGGCGTCTGGGGCAGGAAAGCTGCGAGAGAAGACACTGATGGATAGGATCTATTCTCATTTGGATTAAAATGGTCTTATCAGTGATAGACAACATGGTTTAGTGCAGGGAAGGTCATGTCTTACCAACTTAATAGAATTATTTGAGGAAGTGACAAAGTTGATTGATGAGGGAGGGGCTGTAGATGTCATGTTGGGACTTCAGGAAGACGTTTGATAAGATTTCCCATGGTCGGGTTATGGAGAAAGTGAACTCACTGTCCAGGGTATGCTAACTACATGGATAAAGAACTGGCTTGGCAACAGGGGACAGAGCGTAGTAGGGGAAGGAAGTTTCTCAAAATGGAGAACTGTGACCAGTGGTGCTCCATTTAAGATGTTTCCGGAAAGATACATAAATGGGCAGGGAGCATAGGAATACAGACCTTTAGTAAATGGGATACAGATTGAGATAGGGGATTTGGGTCGGCCCAGTCTCGGGCCGCCGAATGTCCTGTTCCTGTACTTGAATGTTGTTTGGACTGACATTACCGAAGACCCATCATATCCCTATAAATATCGCCCACAACCTGTTCCATCAGGCTAAAAGATACAGACGCTTGAACACACAGAGCAGCAAGTCCAGGAACAGCTTCTTCCTAGCTGTTATTAGACTGATGAATGGACTCTCTAATCTTAGATAATGCTGACTTTGTTCATATTGATCTCGCCTAACGCACGCCCTATGCAGCGTAACCTATCTGCCACTCAGACATGTTTTACAGTCATCATTCAGTGCATCCATGCTTACCTGGATCGATGATCTACCTGGACATCTTGGCGCAGGACAAAAGAAAAACTCACCTCCCTACCCCAAGCTCCCTACCGTGCTCACGCCGATGTCTCTCCAGTCAGCACCCCCACCTCCTCCCATTCCTCCCAGCTCCCCTTGACCCTATCCCCAACACCCTGTGACCTTTGTCTCTCACAGTTTCTCTCACAATGTCTATTTTCCTGTGTTTTCCTTTTCCCTGTTTTCTGTTTCTTTCCCTGAACCTATAATCCTCCCTTCTCCCTGCACATATGACTGTTTGTTTCCTTGTTTTGTGTCCTTTCTCTCTTTGACTGACTGTCCATCTGTTTCCCTCGCTGTGTTCTCTCTCTCCTTCCCTTTGTTTCTGTCTCTTTCTCCTTCGTTGTGATGGTGATGGCTTCTCTATTCATTTGAAACAGGTTCATTGGTTCGATGTTGACAATACAATACACTCAACAGGGCTTTGGTACAGAGGATATAATTTAAAATTATCAGGTAAATTTCAATTGTTGTGAAAACAGCGATCAGAACGTGGGTAACCATTTAACAGTCAATTCTTACATCTAACTATTTTGAAACCGCCCGGCTCCCAGTGTTCTGCATATTGGCAACTCAAAGCATTCTATTCAGGTGCATAATGACCTGACATGGTAATTGCTCTGCCTAGGACCATAAGAAACTACAGACGGTTGTGTGCACAGCCCAGACTATCACACAAGACAACCTTCCGTCCATTTGTACTTGCCATTGTTGCAGAAAAGTTGGCAACATCAAAGATCTCTCCCAAAACAGTAATGATCTCCTACAACCTCTTCCAACAGGGAGGAGACACAGAGGCTCGAAAAATGGACCAGCATGCTCAAGAACACTTCCTTCCCTAACATTATTGGACTGAAAAATTGACATCTCTCACTTTTCAAATAATGTTAATCTACTAATGTCGATCTTACTTTGCGCACCTCTTGTGAAGCTTTAACCTTGTATGCCTCACTCTGTCCATGGACCCTGTGATTTCTGTTTTCTTGTTTAGGGTCATGTGCCTGGATTACCCGTGAAACAAACCTTTCGATTGTACATTTGACTAAAATAAACGAAACCAAATCAGATCAAACACGTGGACTGCAGGGGCTCAAGGTCTTCTCAAGGGCAACTGGACAAATGAACTGATGCTGCCCCAGTCAGAGATACCCATATCTAATTAATGAATATAAGAAAATGACCACACTTAAGGAGGACAGACAGAGGGAATCAAATCGCTTTAAACATGATCTTAGATATATGCAGGTTTTCTTCACGATTTGTAAGTAGAGTGTCCAACAAAACCGTTTGCAAGCTTATATGGTGTTAAGTGCAGGAGCACTAATTTGTATGGTAAAATTTCGGCTTTCTTCGTAAAAGTTAAAATCCTGTTCGGATTTCTTTTGACTAGTGAAACAAAGTCCTAATGTAAGTCATTCAGAAAGGGAAGTGGCGAAAAGCGAACTTTTGAAAAGCGGGAGATACCTGTTTTTACAAGGGCATGATATTCAGGAAGATGGAAAAGGCAAATAATAAATGAGGTGAATCTCACATTTTATTTCCAGCACAGCTGATCATCATTGTCTTTGTTTGCTCTTTTTCTTCTGTATCTTTCCTTCTCTATTGATTCCTCCTCCACCCTCAAAGCACACTTCCCTGTCAACGGTATTAATCACACTCCTTTCCAGCTGCTTTCAGTTCAGGAAAGTTTCCCAGCACTTTCTGTTCGTTTCTTTGCATTTCTTTGCATAATTTCAGATTTTCAGCATCTTCCCTTATTTGATTTCACTTTCAATTATTTTAATTCCTGGGATGTTGACATCTCTGCCAAGGGCAGCATTTGGTGACCATCACTAGTTGCCCTGACTCTGAGGCCATTCCACAATCCAATATAAAGTAAAGCACATTGCCATGTGTCTAAAGTCACACTTAACCCAGACCGGGTAATGACATTCGATTTATTCACCGAGGCTGATCATTGAAAGAAGAACGTTTTCAGACAAAATGTTGCTTTTATGTTTGTTTGTCGAGAAAATCACTTTTATTCCAATTCTTATCATTTTTATTTAAGTTCTGTCATCAGCTGTGGTGCACTTGAAACAATATCTTTCGTTTAATTAGCTTTGCTTCTGAATTACATCCAGCGACATTCCTACATTCATACATTGTCCTAATCATGAAGGAACGTCCAAGACAAGAACATTTTTGTGATTGAAATATTTGTAATTGGAAAAGTGGTCAGAAGAGAGCTTGAAACATTAAGTCTGAATTTTACCAATGTGCAGCCAATGGTTTGTTCAGCAATAATACTGACACAGAGATGAAGATTGGGGATATTAGGAGCTGGTAGTGGACAGGTTTGGTGACAGAGAGAACACGAGACATAAATCAGTTCAGGGCTAAAAGGGATCTCGAGGTTTGGCACAGTTTTGTACTCATATGTTTGTGAGGGAGCGGTCTGAAATTCATGGGTAATGTTTGGAGACTGCAATTGAAACTGAAGGCAATAATTTCTTTCTCTGACAAATATAGATAACAGAAATTGCAACGAAGTTCAAACTTTTTTATGGGATTAACGAATAGACAGAGGTAGAGAACACCAACAATAGCGACAATAGGTTAGTAGCACACCCTCCACCCCGCCCAGAATAATCATCAGCATTGCTGATACCGAAATGGTAGAAATCCCCAAGAGGGGGAAATCTTGAAAAGACTCAAGGAAAACCTCCTCTCCATTGTTGTAATATTCCAGTCCACTATTCTCAGATTCAGATCTATGCAGCTGTTGATCTCTGTTACTGTTGGAGCTGATGCATCTGTTGCTACAGTGGGTTAGCGCACTAAATAAAGCCTCTTACTAATAGGAGAGGGAAACCCTTCAGTGACACAGTTGCATTGCACGGAGACAGACATCAATCACAGTCAGGCCAAACATTCCCAGCTTTCAATACAGCACATTCAGTTCACAATATATCTGGACTGTACGACATGTTGACGTTGTAAAAACAATGACTGCAGACGCTGGAGACCAGATTCTGGATTAGTGGTGCTAGAAGAGCACAGCAGTTCAGGCAGCATCCGAGGTGCAGCAGCAAAATCGACGTTTCGGGTAAAAGCACTTCATCAGGAATAAAGGCAGAGAGCCTGAAGCGTGGAGAGATAAGCGAGGGGAGGGTGGGGGCGGGGAGAGAGTAGCATAGAGTACAATGGGTGAGTGGGGGAGGAGATGAAGGTGATAGGTCAGGGAGGAGAGGGTGGAGTGGATAGGTGGAAAAGGAGCTAGACAGGTCGGACAAGTCCGGACAAGTAATGGGGACAGTGCTGAGTTGGAAGTTTGAAACTAGGTTGAGGTGGGGGAATGGGAAATGAGGAAGCTGTTGAAGTTCACATTGATGCCCTGGGGTTGAAGTGTTCCGTGGCGGAAGATGAGGCGTTCTTCCTCCAGGCGTCTGGTGGTGAGGGAACGGTGGTGAAGGAGGCCCAGGACCACCATGTCCTCCGCAGACTGGGAGGGGGAGTTGAAATGTTGGGTCACAGGGCGGTGTGGTTGATTGGTGCGGGTGTCCCAGAGATGTTCCCTAAAGCGCTCTGCTTGGAGGCGCCCAGTCTCCCCAATGTAGAGGAGACCGCATTGGGAGCAACGGATACAATAAATGATATTAGTGGATGTGCAAGTAAAACTTTGATGGATGTGGAAGGGTCCCTTACGGTCTTGGATAGAGGTGAGGGAGGAGGTGTGAGCGCAGGTTTTGCAGTTCCTGCGGTGGCAGGGGAAAGTGCCAGGATGGGAGGATGGGTTGTAGGGAGACGTGGACCTGACCAGGTAGTCACGGAGGAACGGTCTTTGCGGAAGGCGGAAAGGGGTGGGGAGGGAAATATATCCCTGGTGGTGGGGTCTGTTTGGAGGTGGCGGAAATGTCGGCGGATGATTTGGTTTATGCGAAGGTTGGTAGGTTGGAAGGTGAGCACCAGGGGCGTTCTGTCATTGTTACGGTTGGAGGGGTGTGGTCTGAGGGCGGAGGTGCGGGATGTAGACGAGATGCGTTGGAGGGCACCATTAACCACATGGGAAGGGAAATTACTGTCTCTAAAGAAGGAGGCCATCTGGTGTGTTCTGTGGTTGTAGTTGTCCTCCTGGGAGCAGATCCAGCAGAGGCGGAGGAATTGGGAATACGGATGGCATTTTTGCAAGAGGTAGGGTGGGAAGAGGTGTAAT
The DNA here is from genome assembly GCF_037043375.1 of Chiloscyllium plagiosum. Classification (NCBI taxonomy): domain Eukaryota; kingdom Metazoa; phylum Chordata; class Chondrichthyes; order Orectolobiformes; family Hemiscylliidae; genus Chiloscyllium; species Chiloscyllium plagiosum. The sequence goes on from NW_028270176.1 coordinate 77,309,607, forward strand.
CCAGGTAGATGTGGGAGTAGTTGGGTTTGTAAAAAATGTCAGTGTCAAGTCGGTCGTCATTAATGAAGATGGAGAGGTCCAGGAAGGGGAGGGAGGTGTCAGAGATGGTCCAGGTAAATTTAAGGTATGGGTGGAATGTGTTGGTGAAGTTGATGAATTGCTCAACCACCTCGCGGGGGCACGAGATGGCGCCAATGCAGTTATCAATGTAGCGGAGGAAGAGGTGGGGAGTGGTGCCGGTTTAATTACGGAAAATCAACTGCTCTACGTAGCCAACAAAAGACAGGCATAGCCTGGGCCCATACATGTGCCCATGGCTACACCTTTGGTCTAGACGAAGTGGGAGGATTCAAAGGAGAAATTGTTAAGGGTGAGGACCAGTTCACCAAACGAATGAGAGTGTCGGTGGAAGGGTACTGTTGGGGACGTCTGGAGAGGAACAAACGGCGGGCTTGGAGGCCCTGGTCATGGCGGACGGAGGTGTAGAGCGATTGGATATCCATGGTGAAGATGAGGCGTTGGGGGCCGGGGAAATGTAAGTCTTGGGGAGGTGGAGGGCGTGGGTGGTGTCACGAACATATGTGGGGAGTTCCTGGACTAGGGGGGACAGGACAGTGTCGAGGTAGGTAGAGATGAGTTCAGTGGGGCAGGAGCATACTGAGACAATGGGTCAGCCAGGGTGGTCAGGCTTGTGGATCTTGGGAAGGAGGTAGAACCGGGCTGTGCGGGCCTCCCGGACTATGAGGTTGGAAGCTGTGGGTGGGAGATCTCCTGAGGTGAAGAGGTTCTGTATGGTCTTGGAGATGATGGTTTGGTGATGGTGGTGGGGTCATGGTCGAGGGGGCAGTAGGAAGAGGTGTCCTCGAGTTGACGGTTGGCTTCAGCGGTGTAGAGGTCAGTGTGCCAGACTACCACTGCGCCCCCTTTATTGGCTGGCTTGATGGTGAGGTTGGGATTGGAGCAGAGGGATTGGACGGCTGTGCGTTGTGAGGGTGAGAAGTTGGAGTGGGGAAGGGAGGTAGACAGTTTGAGGCGGTTAATGTTCCGGCAGCAGTTGGAAATGAAGAGGTCAAGGGCAGGTAATAGGCCATGCGGGGTGTCCAGGTGGATGCAGTGTGTTGGAGGTGGGTGAAGGGGTCCTCGGAAGGTGGGCGGGAGTCCTGATTGTGAAAGTAAGCTCGGAGGCCGAGGCGACGGAAGAATTGTTCGACGTCACGGTGTGTATTAAATTCATTGTTGCATGGACGGAAGGGGATGAAGGTGAGTCCTTTGCTGAGGACTGATCGTTCGTCCTCAGTGAGGGGGAGGTCTGTGGGATGGTGAAAACATGGTGACATTGCTGGCTATTGGTCACATCTCCCATCACCAATTGCTCTAGTGAAGTCAATTGTGAGGGAGAATAAGAATATTTTCTTTTCGTAGGCTGCATGATTCTGCTCTATTGTCCGTTTACTATGCTGTAACCATGTCTCCAAAAATCCCTCCACCCGTCGTTGTCCGTTTACTCTGCTGAAACCATCTCTCCAAAAATCCCCCCATCCACCAAAACAATCACAATCAGGATGTTGTTACTGTGCTGATCTCTCATCCATGGGAACAAACACTGGCAAACAGACTGTCATTGGGCACAGTCAGCCTGAACATAGACAGGAAGTGTGGACTTCTCTGAATGTTCCTCTCACTGCTCTAATAAGGCAACTGTGGAACTTCCAAAGGGAATATGCTTCAGTTATTTATTTATATAAATTGACAGACTGCTAAATGCAGTTTCATTTGCTGTAAACGGTATTTTTAGACGCATTTTGGCCTCAGTCTAACACTAAAAGTGATAATTACAATGAACGTATTCATCAAGACTTACGAATTAATGAGTCAGGTTCGAATGAACATGATATTGGCTGGGCGATAGGGCGGAATGGGGATAGTGGCTGTGGAGACTGCATGGGGAGTACAATGATATTCCCCAGTCATCATCACTCTTTCTAACAGACAGAATTAAATCTAATGCATAACAAGGAAACAGCCAACATTTGGGAGATGCAATGTTGAATAACAATGTGAACTAAAAGGATAATATTAAATGTGATAAAGTGGATACACTCATTTAATCATTGGAAATACAGATTGAGTAGGGTCACCGAACCTTAAACATTAACTTTGATTTCTCGTCACAGATCCTGCCAGACCTGCTGAGCTTCCCCTCTAAGTTCTGTTTTTCCTTTTGTTTGAGATTGATCATATTGTTCATATCTGGCAGGATACTTAAAATTAAAAACAGACACTAATAACAACATGTGAAGAGAAATGGGGACAATGCAGGAGACTAACAGTCAAGCTGGAAGAGACAATGGGCTGAGTTTCCCCTACGTTTGCTGAAAGAATTCTGTGATATGTAATCAAAACATTTGGAGAGGGGGTAGACAAGCCGGTTCAACGAAGGACACAGAGTGCTCCACCATCAATAATATATTCCTATTATCTCATGAAATTTCAGCTGCCTCTAAAATGTCTTTTCAATCAAATTGGAGTTCATGAGATTTACAGGATAATCAGAAAAATATTTTTTCTTTCTTTGAATCTGAAAAAAGAAACAGATTTCGTCCGTAACACAGGTGTCCCAGACACATCAACTATAATATGAACAGGAAAGGACTACATTGTCCATATACAACAAAATTAAGCATGTAGCCCTGTCAAGAAACATGAAATATAGTGATACAGAAACATGAAACACAAATGAAAAATGATGGTAGAAGCGCAACAGATGAGGAAGTATCTGCAGAGAGAAACAGAGTTAATATATCAAATATCATGTAACACTGTTCTGAAAAAGTAATATTGAAATCAAAGGTTAATTCCATGTATCTCTACTCAGAGGGTGACAGACCTGCTGAGCTTCCCTTTATCGATTATTTTTTCTTTCTGATCTGTGACAAATTGACTGATCTGAATGATATAAGCAAAGCTTCTATCTTAGTTGAATCTAGAGTATTTTTTATGGACATTTAATGAGACATTACAAAGTTCCTAAGTTTGGCAGAGCTCTAAATATCCATGATGACATCGATTGTGATAATAAAATCATTGTGAGACATTGTTGAAACAAAAATCGAAGTTGCTGCAAAAGGTCTGCAGCATCTGTGCAGAGAAATCAGAATACACTTTTCTAGTTCAGTGGCCCTTCATCAGAACTGATGGTAGCCCTGAAAATGTTGATTAATATACAGCAGAGCCTGAATAGCTGTTGTTGGAGACTGTTAGTAGCTAACAATAGGGGGTGAGTAATGGAAGACCACGTGAGAACGAGGCCTGGTGCATGCGTGTGGGGCATTGAGGAGTTCAGTCCCTGAAATTATTGAACATTACTTTGAGTCTGAATGGCTGCAGGGTCCAAACGTGGAAAATGAGGAGTTGTTCTTCCAGCTTGCGGTGAAATGTCCTGGAACACTGCAGCAAGCCTGGCGCAGAGATGTTGGCCAGGAAACAGGATGCGATATTAAACTGGCAGGCAATTGGAAACTCAGGATCCTTTGCATAGTTACAGCTTGGTTATTCTGTGACGTAGTTACCCAGTCTACCTTTAGTTTCACCAGTGTAGAGCAGACCACAATGTGAGCAGCTAATGTAGTAGACCGGATTGAGGGAAAAGTTGGTAGGATGCTCTTCACCTGGAAGGTATGTTTGGCCCTTGGATAGTGACGAGGGAGGAGGTAAATGGGAAAGTGTTACACCTCCGGCAGGGGAAAGCGAAGTGGACCTGTGGTGGGGGCTGGGGAGGTGGGGGGAGGTGTGGGCAGTGAATAACGAGTGAACCAGCGTGTCCTGGAGGAAATGGTCACTTCAAAAAGCGGAAAAGGGAGAGGAGTCAAATATGTGTCTGGTGGTGGCATCTCGTTGGAGGTGGGGGAATGCAGAGTGATGATCTTCTGCATGTGAATGCTGGTGGGATGGTAGGTAAGAACAACGAGAAGTCTAACACTGTTGCAGGAGGGAGGAGAGAGGGTGAGGGTAGAAATGCAGGAGATGGATCATAACTGGTTGAGGGCCCTGTCGAGAACAATGCTGGGGAATTCTCGGTTGAGGAAGAAGGTGGATATTTCAGCGGCCAAAATTTTGAAATTGCCATCATCAGAACCAATGCGGTGGAGATGGAGAAACTGGGGGAATGGAATGGAGTCTTTGCAGGAAACAGGGTGTGAGGATGTGTACTCTAGGTATCTGTGGGAGTCGGTGGGTTAATACTGGATATCAGTGACAGGTCTATCCCCAGAAATAGAAGTAGAGATGTCGAGGAAAGGAAAGGTGGAGTCAACGGTAGACCAGGTGAAAGTGAGGGAGTGGTGCAAATTGGAAACGATAAACCTTTCCAATTCTGGACAAGAGAGAGGAGCAGCAGCGATGATATCATCTACGTATCGGAGACAAAGTTGTGGATGGCGGCTGAAATAGAAGCGGAACAAGGAATAGGAGACATACCCCATGAAGGAACATGGGCCCACGTATGTATCCATGCATCCCCTCTGTATGGCAGGAGCAGGCTGAAGCAATGGGTCTGCCCAGGTAGTTCTGTTTGTGGATTTTCAGGAGGAGATAAAAGCGAACTCTGCTAGCAGAGGACCATCACCTTCGGGACTGTCAGGTTGGGGTGAGTGGGGAGGGAGGGACGACTGGGTGGGAATCTCCAGATGAAATGTGGTTTGATTTAGTTAATAAAATAGCCTGATGTGCCATGGTAGGGTTATAGAACAGCAGGTGACACGTGGAGTTATCTGAAATCTGGCACTCAGCCTCTGAAATGTAGAGGTGAGACCACGAGACCACAAAAGCACCACCCTTATGGGCACAGGCTGAATAACATAGTCAGGGTTGGATCGAAGTATACAGCGTACAGTCTGTTGAGAGGGTGATAGTTTGGATAGGGTGAGGGGGATACAGCGAATCTAAGACAACCAAACTCACATGGAGCGTTCTGAATGAACAGATTGAGTTCAAGTAAACGCCAGAGGAATGGGTCCAGGTGGAGGGAGAGTGTTGGAACTAGACGAAGGGGCTCTGGGATGGGGAGTGGACTCTTGCCCAAAGAAATGGACACCGAGGAGAAGACGGTGAAAGAGAAGTTCAGCATTCTGTCGATCCTGAAATTCATTAAAGTGGGGCGCAGAGGGATAAAGCAGAGACCATTGCTGAGTACAGAACATTCAGCATGAGAGCGTGGAAGGTTCGGAAGGATGGTGAATACACGACAGGAGGTGAGCTTGGGGGAGGGGATGGACTCAGATTGCAGAGCATTGGTGGAGTAGCAGGTTCCAGAGGCTCATAGGCATTTCTGAGTTATTCCTTCTTGTGGGCCTCGTATATCTGGCAAGCATGGCAAATGAGCTGGAGAATGAAGTAGAATTGGGGAATGGTGCAGCCTTGAGCCAATGTGATGAGATGCTATTGGACAGAGAAAATGTTGGTCTCAGTGGCACTGACATCGCACGATCATTCCTCAGAATGTAACTAATTGAAAATAATTGGTTCGTTATCTTATTGTGATGCTCTGATTTCATTGGGGTGACATTCAACCAGCAAAGTTTACTTTTCTGAGACTTGAGACCAAACTGTGAAAACATATGTATCTTGATGTTATTAATAAGACAAATCCATCCATGGATTTGGAAGGCACTAGCAAGGGCAGAGTTTTTTTTTATTCCTAATAGCTCTAGGGAAGGTGTCATTGTTCATTGAGAAAATTACCAGCTCCTCTGATTTCCATTAACCACAGTTTGCTGAGGGTGAATGATGCTACATGAGTCAAATATTACTTCGATACAAGGGAAGTTACTCTGATATCACCTTAAATGAAATTGGAAAATCAGTTAACATGGTAAAGAGCAAAATGATAGAACACGGGTTGTTTGAAAAATGTGGTCAATGTCCTCACAACGTTTAAGGAAAAACTGATGCATGAACTTCTGATTCTGAGGAGAGGTTCATCCTCTTTGTGATGAGGCTGTTTGCTTACGCACTGTGACACAGAGACAGAAGAGAAAAGTTCCACTCTGTATGTGGAACAAAACCACCCTGTTCACGGTGCATTGGACAGTGACAGACACACACTATTGTCTGTTCCTATTGGACATTGATCATCAAAATCTCATCATTCACTGATTACCAATAGCAGTAAAGAAGGCAGCAGTTCCCATCACCCCAGTTGAAAAGCAAAAAAAGGAAAGGAATTGCCAGTGGAAGTGGAAGTAACTAGGGGACGGGTGTAACTTACAGTGGGAGAGGGAGAAGAAAGATGTGAAGAGATATCATCAGTGGAAGAGTATGTAGCAGCAGAAGGGGGAATGCAAGGGAAGGTGGAGTGTAAAAACGAGTAGGAAGGTGGAGGAAGAATGGCTAATGAAGTTTTAGTGACTGGGAAAAACTTGCGTTGGCAAAAATGAAATAGGTTGAAAAACATGACTGTTCAGGAACATTGGGATCTGGTTCCATTGAAAATTAAGAGTTGATGTACTTTTTTTTCTATCACTTGAACCTTGATCAGTTTGCACATTCACTCTGTATTTCTGTATCTCCATCAAATGCAGATGACATGTTTTTTTTTCTCTCTTGGTATGGTGTCTGAACATTTTTTGAAATTTTTAACAGTATGTATTTGCTTCCAATTCAAGGTAGACATGAGAATATGATTTGATCTCCTGCAGTTTGTCCATAACATAGAATTTAATTGAGTATTTATTCTCATCACATTAGCTGATTCAAGCAACGAGTCTGTGTCCATCCTGCAGATTAAAAATTTCTTCAGTTCTAACTATTGTGACGAAGAACAGTACCACACAAAAGGCGAATGTTCCAGTGCAAGGTGCCAAACCCTTGAGCAGGTAATCTCACAAACTTTCTAAAAAGCCTTTGGATATGCACATGGTCGTGCAGGCTCGCATTTTCATTCAATGGTTCTATGTGGTGGCAGCCATGAACACTCTGATATATTCTGAAGCAATAGCTAATGGCAGTTGTTGGTTTGTTCCATTGACTGTACTCAGTAAGTGAGACTCTAGTGAAGTGCTGGTGTTATCGTCCACTTTCTATTTACGTGTTTCGGTTTCCTTGAGTTTGCAATGTAATTTCCTGTGTCGATGATGTCATTTCCGGCCCTTTTTCTCAGAGAGTGATACATGGAGTCAAAATTCGTGTGTTAGTTGATGTAGTTCCGGTTGGAATGACACGTTTCTCGGAATTTTCGTGCTTGTCTCTGTTTGGCATGTCTTAGGATGGACATGCAGACCTAGTCAAAGTGGCCTACTCCCTCATCAGTAGGTTAAAAATTAAGGTGGGGTCATGTGACTAGTTGATGTTCATCTATCCTGGTGACTAGTTTTCTACTTGTTTTCCGTTGTAGTGTTTGTCATTAGAATTCATTGATGCTGTAATGCCAACTAACAGAGTATGTTTTTTTTACTGAACAACTTTTTTTATACTTTTGAGCACCGCAATAAATAGCCCTTTATTGCCTGTTCTGCTCCAGGATCAACTAGCCTTGCAAGGTTGTCAGCAAAAGAGCTCAGAGTTAAATAAGGAAAAACGTCTTTATTTAGAGAGTTGTTACGAATTGGAATTGAATGGCTGGGAAAGTTGTGCATGAAGATTCAAAAGGGAACTGGATATATATTTGGAAATTATGAATGTAACGGGCAACAGAGAGAAGGCTGGCAAATAGGAGGCGCTTGGGAAACATTTTTGGAGCTGATGCATACAATAATGGCCAATGGCCTCCTCCTGTACTTTAAAGTTTTGTACTCTATTTAGGGTCAACTGTGAATAAAAGTCAGTATCCAATTATTTCACAGTGTAAATGCTCACAAATATCTGATTATTTGGTGCAGCATAAGAATTTAAGATGCAAGTATTGCAAGGTCAGCTTCATTATGAAGTCTAATTATTACTTAGAACATTAACATTTTACATGTCGTATTCCAATTCCTAAAACAAATATATCATTGCTTTGGCACAAAACACTTTGGAAAGCTCTGACATTTCCCTGACGCGATATTATCTTCGTTGTTTTTGTTTTCACTCTCCACATTTCATATTAAACATGATTCATTCTAAAAAATTGAAAGCTTTCAGATTATTGTTCACTAAAATTTGACAACAAATAATTTATTTAGTTTAATATTCACAATAAGTGAAATTGTTGCCTTTTTAAAATTACTGGCAAATAGAAGATCGTACATTTCAGTGAGAAATTAAACTGATTGAATATATATAAATGAATAAGGACGCTAATTCTATTTGTATGTTCAATCTTCTGCTAACTCTGAACATGGAATTATCCAGAAACCAACCATTTAAAAAATATTGGAGTGGCAAAACATTGCTTTGAATCCTGACATTCAATATCTAATTGTGATCACTGCAAGAGTTATGTTCTTTCTTCGCGAAAGTAAAATATACGTTTTATTTCTGTGTTAGCAAATCTTGACTGGAGTTTATATTTTAGTTCCATAAGTATAGAATCAATATAATTGATTTAAGAGATTATAGTCCAGTTGAACGATTATCGTTCACATCTTAGTTTTGCCCAATTCATGAAATATAGCAAACATCCGATTATTGTTCTGGTCAGCAAACTCAACACCATGCAATGAGCTAGGCTTAAAATTGCTTCCAATAGATCTGAAATCATTTACAGTGCGAATGGACCTAATAGCTGCCTGTGATATAGGGAGACTCAGGGGTCTGTCCCAAAATCTGTGCATAGATCGTCTAACCTGGCCCAGGGCCAATCAAACAGTACTTCAAACAAATATTTTGGGATCCACCTTGGGCAGGGGAAGAACCCATCAAAAGACTATCACTGGTCTCAGTGTAGGTACACATATTGTCCAGGTTAAATACTAATGGTGGACCAATACACATAGACAATAGGTGCAGGAGTAGGCCATTTAGCCCTTCGAGCCTGCACCGCCATTCAATATGATCATGGCTGATCATTCCTAATCAGTACCCTCTTCCTGCCTTATCTCCATAACCCTTGATTCCACTATCTTTGAGAGCACTATCCAACTCTTTCTTAAATGAATCCAGTGACTGGGCCTCCACTGGCATCTGGGGCAGAACATTCCACACTGCCACCACTCTCTGGTGAAGAAGTTTCTCCTCATCTCTGTCCTAAATAGTCCACCCCGTATTTTTAAGCTGTGTCCTCTGGTTCGGCACTCACACATCAGTGGAAACATGTTTCCTGCTGCCAGAGTGTCCAATCCTTTCATAATCTTATATGTCTCAGTCAGATCCCCTCTCAGTCTTCTGAACTAAAGGGTATACAAGCCCAGTCGCTTCAGTCTTTCAGTGTAAGATAATCTCGCTATTCCAGGTATTGACCTCGTGAACCTACGCTGCACTCCCTCAATAGCCAGAATGTCTTTCCTCAAATTTGGAGACCAGAACTGCACACAGTACTCCAGGTGTGGTCTCACCAGGGCCCTGTACAGCTGCAGAAGCACCTCTTTGCTTCTATACTCAATTCCTCTTGTTATGAAGGCCAGTATGCTATTAGCCTTCTTCACTACCTGCTGTACCAGAATGCTTGCCTTCATTTACTGGTATACAAGAACACCCAGATCTCTCTGTACTGTCCCTTTAACTAAATTGATTCCATTGAGGTAGTAAATGGCTTCCTGTTCTTGCCACCAAAGTGGATAATTATACATTTATCCACATTAAACTGCTTCTGCCATGCATCTGCCCACTCACCTAACTTGTCCAGGTCACCCTGTAATCTCCTAACGTCCTCATCAGATTTCACCCTGCCACCCAGCTTTGTATCATAGCAAATTTGCTAATGTTATTGCTGATACCATCTTCTATTTCATTAACATATATTGTAATAAGCTGCAGTCCCAGCACGGATCCCTGCGGTACCCCACTGGTCACTGCCTGCCATTCAGAAATGGAGCCATTTATCACTAACCGTTGTTTCCTGTCAGCCAACCAATTTTCAATCCAATCTAGTACTTTGCCCCCAATACCATGCACCCTAATTTTACTCACTAACCTCCTGTGTGGGAATTCATCAAAAGCTTTCTGAAAGGCCAGGTGCACTACATCTACTGGATCTCCCTCGTCCATCTTCAGAGTCACATCCTCAAAAAGTTCAACATTAGTCATGCATGATTTCCCCTTCATAAATGCATGCTGACTCTGTTCTATTCTGTTACTACTATCCAGATGTGTCGTAATTTCATCCTTTATAATAGACTCCAGCACCTTTCCCATCACTGAGGTCAGACTAACTGGTCTATAATTTCCTGCTGTCTCCCTCCCACCTTTCTTAAAAAGTGATATAACATTAGCCACCCTCCAATCTTCAGGAACCGAACCCGAATCTATCGAACTCTGGAAAATAATCACCAACGCATCCATGATGTCCCGAACCACCTCCTTCAGTAGACCATCAGGCCCCGGAGACTTATCAATCTTCAGACCTAACAGTCTCTCCAAAACCAAATCATGGCAAATATAAATTCCCTTAAGTTCAGGTCCTTCAGCCACTGTTACCTCAGGGAGATTGCTTGTCTCTTCCCCAGTGAACACAGATCTGAAGTACCCATTTACTTCTTCTGCCATTTCTTTGTTCCCCATAATATATTCCCCAGTTTCTGTCTTCAAGGGCCCAATTTTAGTCCTAAACATTTTTTTTGCCTTGCACATATTTTAAAACAAGCTTTTACTATCCTCCTTTATATTATTGACCAGTTTACCTTCGTACCTCATTATTCATCTGCGTATTTCCTTCTTAGTAATCCTCTGTTGCTCTTTAAAAGCTTCCCAGACCTCAGTTTTCCCACTTGTCTTTTCTGTGATATACATTTTCTCTTTTAACTTTATATGTTTCTTAACTTTCCTCGTCAGCCACGGCCGCCCATGCCTCCTCCTAGGATCTTTCTTCCTTTTAGGAATGAACAGATCCTGCAACTTCTGCATTATACACAGAAATATCCGCCATTGTTCCTCCACGGTCATCCCTGCTAAGTTATTGCACCATTGAACTTTGGCCAGCTCCTCCCTCATAGCTCCATAGATCCTATCTATGCCTCTCCCTATCATAGTTCTCTATCTATGCCTCTCATCATCTTGTGCGCTCCAGTCAAGTCACGTTCCATTCTTCGTCATTCCAATGAAGAATACACCTTAGCTCCTCTCAAATTTTCTTTTTAGGCATGCCCGCTACTCTAGGCAGCATCTTGATAAATCTCCTCAGCACCCTCACCAAAGCTTCCACACATCTTTCCTCTAACGAGGCAAACAAAACTGATCACAATATTCTAGGTGTGGTCTCACCGGTGTTCCATAGATTAGCAGCACAGCCTCGCAGCTTTGAAACTCAATCCCTCGGCTAATGAACACATCAAACGCCTTCTTTACAACTGTATAAACCTGGGGAACAACTTTGTGGGAGCTATGCCATGGACCATATGATTTCCCCCGTTCCTCCACAATGAAAGAATCCTGCCTTTAATCCTGTATTCTGCATTCAAATTCGACCTTCGAAAATGAACCGTATCCCACTTTTCCATATTGACACCATCTGCCACTTAGCAGCAACCACGTTTGAAATTCATCTTCAGTCAGAGCCTTGTCCAGAGAGCAGACTTGTTGCTATGGAGAGCCAGAATCTCACCATACAACTTACCTATGTTGATGAAACCTGACCTGCCTCCCAGACTCCACACATCTGCACCCCGGACCAGACATGGGTGAAGACGTTAACAAGTTGACAATCTACTGCAGTGCCTTGTGTCTCACAAAGAAACCTCTAAAGCCATGTCAAATAAACGTCGCCTTCACAATCTCCAGTCTCAAAATAAAATTTTACATCTCTGTGAATGGTCAGAGATTACTACATGGATCACACAGTAGAATGTATGTGAAGTAATCAGCAGCAAACGGCAATCCACAAATCACATTAATAACTGAACTTGGTGGATTGTGTCTGGGCTAAGTAACCACACATATTATACTGGCTTTCAGGTGACTGTAATAAAACACACCATAACTGGAGGTTTGTCCTTACACCACTCAAAGCTTCCTAATCTCACGCACATCACTCCCTCACACATTCAACAATTGATGAGAATCCACAAGCTGGGTGAAAATGGAAACATAGAACAGTGCAGCACAGTGCAGGCCCTTCGGCCATTGAGGGTCTGTCGACCTTCTATCCTAGTCTAAGTTCAGAGTAACTTAAATACCTCTCAGTATACTAATATCCATATGCCTATCCTATTAAATATCCCTATTATAGCTGACTTTACTTCAACTGCTGGCTGTTAATTGCACACACCCACCACTCTCTGTGTAAAGAAAGTAGCTTTGACATCTCCCCTAAACCTTCCTCCAATTACTTTAAAATCATACCCATTTCGAGATAGTCATTTCCACCCTGGGAGAAAGTCTCTGGCTATCCACTCTATCTGTGCCTCTCATCATCTTGTACGCTTCTGTCGAGTCACGTTCCATGCTTCTTCGTTCCAATGAAGAAAACACATTAGCTCCCTCAAATTTTCTTTTCAGACATGCCCGCTACTCTAGGCAGCATCTTGATAAATCTCCTCAGCAACCTCACCAAAGCTTCCACACATCTTTCCTCTAACGAGGCAAACAGAACTGATCACAATATTCTAGGTGTGGTCTCACAGGGGTTCCATAGATTAGCAGCATAACCTCGCAGTTTTTAAACTCAATCCCTCGGCTAATGAACACATCAAACGCCTTCTTAACAACCGTATAAATCTGGGGAGCAACTTTGTGGGAGCTATGCCATAGACCATATGATTTCCCCTGTTCCTCCACAATGTAAGAATCCTGCCTTTAATCCTGTATTCTGCATTCAAAATCGACCTTCCAAAATGAATCCTATCCCACTTTTCCATATTGACACCATCTGCCACTTAGCAGCCGAGTGCTGCATCTTTTCAATGTCCTGTTGCAAACTACAACAGACCTCCATACTATCCACAATTCCAGGTGTCAAGGAGTGCTGAAGGCGTAAACACTACATCACTCTAGTGTCTCCTATCTTCCATGACCAATACTAAATGTGGAGGGGTGGAGAGACATGCCGTTGGTAGCAGAGTAGCCAGTAAGGCTTTCAAACAAGAGGCTTCGTACAACAGTCAAGAGGAGATTTTGGACTTATTATAATGTTTGAAAGTGGATAAATGTCGCGGTCCTTACATTTTACAGGAGGAGACCAATCAGCCCTCAGGGCCGATAAAACTGTAACTAGAGTAGATCATGCAGCACCAGTGTTCAGTTACACAGCAACATGATCAGTCTATTCAGCTACTTGAAGTCAGTAAGACAGGAAATGGAAAAGGCCACAAAGTTACTGGTCTATGGGGTATACTGGAATTACACCAGCTTACATCGCCCCTCAGGCCTGACCTTCAATTCAGCAAGGTCGGGGCTGATCTGCACTCGGCCGCAATTTCTCTTTCGGTGCCGAATTCTTTGTAGCCCTCGACTCTCTAACGTGTCAAAAGCCATTGACACCCACTCCCACCCCTAACATTTCAGTGATGTAGCCTCCCCTAACTGTCTGGTCCCAACTGTAATAACCCTCTGAGAGAAGGAAACACTCCACATACATATACCTTGGCCTATTGACATGAACAAAAAATGTGAACACAACGTGAGAGTGATTGAACCTGATAACACAGTAGTATTTGATTGAGCAAAGTGTCAAGGAGACTGAACAAAATTGAACTTGATGGGAATCAGTTGTAAACTCCCCACTGGTTGGATCATTCAGAGCACAATGGGTGGACTTCAATCCTCCCAGTCCCTGGATATCCCTGTGGGCAATCCTCACGGGAGCTTCTTTGGCACAAACATCTTCAGCTGCTTCATCAATGTCTTTCCCTCTGTCATACGATCAGAGCTGGTGGATATTCTGTGAAGATTATATACTGTTCAGAACAATGAGTCAACTCCGAAGGTATTAAAGTATCAATTCGGACAACGTTCAATCTTGTGCTTTTAATGTAAAGGTAACATTAGTCAAAAGCACTGCTGGACACTAAACATTTCCACTGTTAATAAAAAGAGGAACCCCTTCAGCAACCCTAGCTTGTTTTACAGTAATATAATAACATCATTCAGCCCATCAGACCTATTCCATAACAAGAGGCTCAACACATTCACTCTCTACTGCCTATTACACAAGAAGATATTTTTTATTTTAAAAAATCAGCAGCTGTTGGAATCCAAAATAGTCACGCAGGAGGCTGGAAAAATAAAATAAACAAGACGGCATCAAGACGTTGAGAAGTCAACGCCTTGGATTAACCCTTCGTCAGGACTGTGAGTGGAAGTAAGGGGTCTATAGATAAAGTGGCGGGTGAGAGAGGAGGAGGTAGAGTGGCGAGGTGGGGACAAGTGAACACAGATAAAGGGTATCAGCGGGTTGGTGATGGGAGGGCTGAATCCAATTGGTAGCTGGAAAAAGGGTTGCTCACAGGAATGGAAGGGAGGGGAGGATCTGGGAAGGGAGTCGGGGGTTTGCAAGGGAGGCTATTTGAAATTGGCGAATTCAGTGTTAATTCCCCGGGGTGTAGACTGCACAGGTGACATTTGGGATCTTGTTCCTCCAATGAATGGTTTGGTTCATTGTGGTAATGGAGAAGAACAACGATGACCATGTCAGAAATGGATTGGTCGAGAGAATTAAAATAGGAAGTGACTAGGAGGTCAGGTCAGCAATGACACGCCCGACTGAGATACTCAGCAAAACATTCACTTCATTTGCATTTGGTCTTCCTGATGCAGTGAAGACCACATCGGGTGCACCAGATGCAGTAAACTAGGTTTTGATCCCACCACTGGGCCCATCTCCGACCAATCACTACAATAACCCCCAGGTACCTTCTCCTACAATTGGAAAAGATGCAATCCTTGCTGGCACACCACCTCCTCCACCTCCTTATAGGGCTATAAACAGTACTTCCAGCTCAGACAGAGGTTCACTGACCTCTCTTCCAACCTATTTTTCTGCATCAGGCGCTCCAAATGCCGGTATCTCTACATTGCAGAGACCTAATGTAAACTAAGGGCACATTTCACCGAGCATCACAGTCCGGGCCTGCAGGGGCTGACCTGATCTTCCAGTCACCGCCCTTTGACAATGCAGCACTCCCTCCATACCGATCCTCTCGTTCACCCGTTGTACTATTTGCTGCCTTCCCCCGCCCTCCTCTCTGACTTATCACCTCCATCACCACCCCATTCACCTATTGTACTCTATGCTACTTTCTCCCATCCCAGTCCCCTCTTACTTATCTCTCCACTCTGCAGCCCCCCTGCCTTTATTCTTGACCGCCTCGTCCAGGAACTCCCCACATACGTTCGAGACACCACCCACGCCCTCCACCTCTTCCAAGACTTCCGTTTCCCCGGCCCACCATACCTCATCCTCACCATGGATATCCAATCTCTCTACACGTCCATCCGCTATGACCAGGGCCTCCAAGCCATCCGTCTCTTCATCTCGCGATATCACCAACATTACCCTTCCACCGACACCCTCATTCGTTTGGCTGAACTGGTGCTCAGCTTTAACAATTTCTCTTTCAAATCCTCCCACTTTCTCCGGACCAAAGGACTAGCCATGGGATCCCGTGTGGGCCCCAGCTATGCTTGTCTCTTTGTTGGCTACATAGAACAGTTCATCTTCCGTGATTGCACCAGCACCACTGCTTCCTTCGCATTGGCGCCACCTCGTGCTCCAGCGAGGAGGTTGAGCAATTCATTAACTTCACCAACACTTTCTACCATGACCTTAAATTCACCTGGACTATCTCTGACACATTCCTTCGCTTTCTGGACCTCTCCATCGCCATTAATGAAGACCGAATTGACACTGATATCTTTTACAAACCCACCGACTCCCACAGCTAACTGGATTACACCTCTTCCCACGCTACCTCCTTTAAAAATGTCATCCATATTCCCAATTCCTCTTCCTCTGCCGTATCTGCTCCCACGAGCACCATCGAACACACCAGATGGCCTCCTTCTTTAGAGATCGTAATTTCCCTTCCCACGTAGTTAAAGATGGCCTCCAATGCATCTCGTCCACACCACACCGCTCTGCCCTCAAACCCCACCCCTCCAACCGTAACAAGGACAGAACCCCATGGTGCTCACCTTCCAACCTACCAACCTTCACCTAAACCACATCATCTGAAAACATTTCCGACACCTCCAAATGGACCCCACCACCAGAGATATATTTCCCTTCCCACCCAGTTCCGCTTCCTGCAAAGACCATTTGCTCCGTGACTAAATGGTCAGGTCCTCGACCCCAACAACCCACCCTCCCTTCCTGGAACCCTCCCCTGTCACCACAGGAATTGTAACCTGCGCCCACACCTCCTTCCTCACGTCCATCTAAGGCTCCAAAAAAGCCTTCCACATTCCCATTCACCCGTTGCACTCTTTGCTACCTTGCCCACCCTCCTGTCTGACCTATCACCTCCATCCGCACCCCTATTCACCTATTGTACTCTATGCTGGTTTCCATTCACCCCCACCCCCTCTCATTTAACTCTCAACTCTGCAGGCATCGTGCCTCTTTTCCTGATGAAGAGATTTTGCCCGAAACGTCGATTTTTCTGCTCGGATGCTGCCTGACTGCTGTGCTTTTCCAGCATCACTTATCATCTGCCTGTCAAGCCTACAGCCTGGAGGACGCAACGTTGTCTTCTCCAATTTGAAATAGCATTTCTACCCATGCCCCTTCTCCCTTTCCAGACCATCTCGCTTTGTGCATAAAATTACACAATGAAACACAAACAACAGAATAAAGAACCCCGACAGAATTCAACCCATTAGCTCAATTTAATTATGCTGTTACGAATATACACAACTCTCCCAATAAGCAAACTCCCAATTAAAACCAGTTTCAATGGAATACGTGCTTCCAGTTTGAAGTTTAAGTTCAGAAAAGAGGAAGTGTTTCTTCACAGCACTCTGTTGAACTTCGCATTTCAAGGCTTAACTGAAAACTGCTCCGCTTAGCTCAGCTAGGACAGCGAAAAAAGCTGTCCACTGCCCGTTCAGTATTCAGGTCAGGTCACAAATAAAGCATGGCCACTTCGGCCTGAAGTCTCATCTGTTTCCATATAAACAAAAGGCCTCTGATAATTTTTTTCATCTCTGTAACAAACCAGACTGATCGGAGCCCGGCCCCGTTTTATTGTCCCTCTGAAAAACATCAAGGACAGAGTCTCCTTGAGGCAAGAAACAGCTTTTGAACAAAAAAAGGGACTAGCTTTGTGACATCTCCCCCTCCCTCAAAAAGATAACCAGAATACAAAACGATTGTTGCATTTTTATCCTTTAAAACCCAGACATATACACTATACTAACTAAACATGCAAGCATGCACAAACCCATGCAAATTCAGGCCGCCCCATACCCACCAGTGAACGCCTCCATTACTCATTGGAGTTGACTAACTCATCAGCTTTCATGTTTTGGCGAACTGCCGCATGCATAATTGTCAGATTAAACGGCTGCAACAACAAGCTCCATCTAAACAGTCTGGCATTTTTGTCCTTGAATCTTTCCACAAACGTGAATGTGTTGTGAACAGTGTCTATGATTGTCTCAGATGCATTGTTGATAATATAAACACTGTGATGTTTTAATGGCAACACCAAGCTTAAAGTCTCTTTCTACACCATTGAACATTTTTGTTAATAAACGTTCGACTTGTTAGAAAAATACCCGATGGATCGTTCTATTCCCTCGTCATTCTCCTGCAGACTGACACCCACATCACTGTCATCGATAACCACCTTGAAATGCTTGCGTCGTCCTGTGTAGCTAATACTGTGGGCAGTGGTTAACACAGTTTTTAGGCTGTCAAATGCCATTTGACAGTTATTTGTCCACTGAGAGCTTTTGCCCTTGACAATTCAGTGAGGGGAGCAGCCACACTGCTTAACGTTTGGCACAAACTTTCGGTAAAATCCAGTCAATCCCAGGAACCGTAGTAGTGTGTGTTTTTTTTTGTCGACGGTGTGGAACATTCCCCAACTATTTTTATTTTCATATCTCATGAGGCCATTTGTCCAAATCCAATAACGTGACCCAGGAACGTGATTTGGGTTTTCGAAAATACACTTGTAGCTGGGTTTACCACCAAGCCTGCTTTCTGAAGTCGATGGAAAAAGTCCGATAAATGCTGTAACTGTTCCTTCCATGAGTGACAAAAAATCATCAGGTCATCAATGTACGACTCATAGTTGGGTGATCCGGCAATGACCCTATTATCATTCTTGGAAATGTGGCTGGATCGTTTCTCATACCAAATGCCACGACTTTGAACTGATATAGTCCATTTGGCGTTCCGAAAGCCGAAATTGCCTTTTCATTCTGTGACAGAGGTCCTTGCCAGTAGCCTCTGAGCTTGTCCAACTTAGAAACATAAGTAATTTCTGCCACCTTTTCCACACAGTTCTCCAAACATGGAATTGGAAATGCATCATTCTTTTTAACAGCATTGAGTTTGTGATAGTCCACACATGACCCTGGGTGCCATCTGGCTATGGCAACATGACTATACGTGATGTTCAGTCATTGTAACTCACATTATTTATGCCATCTTGGCGCATGCGCTCTACTCCTTCTGAACCTGTGCCAATTTTGGAGAGTCATACCTATAAGGATGTTGCGTAATCAGAACAGCATCTCCTGTATCTACCTTATCGGCTTGCTTTCCTTCCCTGTCAAAATACGTTTTGAGCATATTTACACGACACACTCTGTGAGATCTCTTCCTGTCTGGAGTCCGTATCAAGTAGTTTACCTCATTTAATTTCTTCCCAATTTGATAAGGTACACTAAAACCTGCTTTTAAAGGTTCAACTGTTACTGGAAGTAAAACTAATACCTTATTCCCAATTGCAAAATTCTGAATTCGTGATTTCTGATCCACTTCTTGTTTCATTGTATGCTGCAATACGTTTAAATGCTGTCTACCCAAAATCTCCAGCTCTATTTAATCGTTCCTAAAATTTGTCACATCATCCAAATTGGTGCTCTCTGAATTCTGACTTATTAACTTCTCCTTAATCAATGTTAATGGTCACTTTACTTCATGCCCAAAAATTAATTCAAATCGTTTGAATTTGGTCGATTTGAATTGCTTAATTCCCAAGTTATCCATCACTGCGTTGAATAGCTCGGATATGATATTTGATCCTTGATCTGCCTGGATCTCGATTAGTAGTCCTCATCTAGTAAAAAAAAATACGTATTTTTTTCTACAATTCTTTTAACTGTGATGCTGCATAATGGGATTGCCACCAATAATGGGACATCTAGTCGACACACCCATTATTGTTAAAAAATTGTTGTTCGCACTTTTTGTTTGAGGTAGGGGAGCTACGCAATCTATCAAGACACGTG